>NC_060961.1:4422500-4550000 GCF_910589235.1 Vespa crabro
GATGTTATCGAGGATAATAGATTGTTAATCGGGTTAAAGCACCACGCGTAACCTCGATTTATCGGTACAAAACGTTCGTTTTACGCGATTACACGCAACCTTTATCGAAATTAAAGCGATTTTCTCATTCGCCACGATCTTATCCAATGCACTGTCCTCTTTTATCCCCTCTCTTCGTCATTCTTCTTCTCTTTGTGAAATATATACATGTACATGTACATATACAATATGTATATACATAGGTATCGTTTGCTCCCACATATGGAGTCGTCGGAACATTTTAATCTGTTAGGAACAATCGATGTGCGAATTCCATAGGAAATCCTCGACAAATCCCTGGCAAGTCCATTTTGCGTAGCGATTCCTGTCGATGGAGAACGATTGTCGACACTGTTACACGCGCCGAAAACAATAACATCTCATGATCTGCTTGCCTGCTACGGATGAACAAATTCAACTACGTATACCGTACCAAACCGATAATTGAAAATCAGTGTCCCATATATCGATTCGTAGGATCGTCCATCCCCATACTTTTTCACCACCCTTCAAACCCTTTACGCTTCACATCGAACTCCACAGCTAAGTTGACTCGTTCAATCTCCTTTCTTTTCTCTGTACTTCCCTCCTTACTTCAACATCCTTAACTTCACTCGAAACGTTCAGAATCACCGTCGAAACTCTTTATTCTCAATACATTTTTCGATATATTTCATTCTATCTTTTTATCAACCGACTACTCGAATTCTTTTTTCTAAAATTCAATTTTACGTATATTTAACGTTATTACGATAAAATTTATTTTATTATCTGGTTTGAATCATAACAATATATACGTCTTTAATTTATATTTTAAATACCGATATACATATCTAACTGTATTTCATTGGTTATTGTATAATGCAACATTCAGAAATATATATATATATATATATATATATATATATATATATATATATATATGTCAAGTATGACGTTTAAGTAGTTGAGAAGTATTCGTGGAGTAAAAGTATTTTGGAATCGGATTATTCCGTTAATAAAAAAGAAGTGGAACACGGAGGAAATACATTATTTCTATACAAAAATAATCTTGTGTGCGAAACTTTTCTTTGATATCGTATATATTACCTAGCTACTAAATACTATGATGAACGAAGTAGTTGTATTGTAGTACTATTACGAGGTTTTATCGATCGCATAACAACACCCAGAGTAAAGTAATTCGATAAAATGCTATGCACTTGACCGACCACCTCAGTCGAAAAGCATTTCAATCATCAAGAGTATCGAAGTGATCATTGCAGGGTGTGCGTTACATGCGAATGAATCAAGTGCGCAATGATTAAATGTAATTTCCCCATACAACACCGGACACATTTCGATATGTTACAATTCACGAAGCGTATTTGACGAATTCTCAAGTTAATCAAACGAATCAAATCGAGAACGAACGAATCGTTTAATCATTCTTCGAAATTCTTCGAAAATCTCTTCTTAAACTATTTTATAACTACGTTCGGCAATTGCCTTTTACAAACAATTTTCCTTCTACTCGGAGTCCACTCGACTTAAGTTCATGGAGAAAATAGAAGTCCTTTAACGGCGCAAAGGAGGTCAAAAAAGTACGTGACGAGAGAATTAAAATGACCAGGCTTAAGAGAAAGATCGTTGAAAATGATAAAGAGATTGTCAGTCGTCCATGAATCTTATCTATTACTGAATCAACCTCATGGAACTGGTATTATTAATTCTTTTAGAGAGATTTATCTTAACCGAAGATTCACGAGATATTTTTATATTTTTCTTTCTATCTATATAGTAACGATAAGTTTATACCAAGTGACACAACCAAAGATGGATCGTTAGAGAAAGAAAGAAAGAAAGAAAAAAAAAAAGAATAACACAAAAGAAAAAAAAAAAGAAAAAGAAAAGATAAAGAGAAAGAAGTAGAAAATGAGGAAGGTGGAGACACGATGAAACAGTTGGGGTTACGAGAAAAGTAGAAAACTCGGGAGAAACGGAAGTAACTGTTCAAGCGGAAGTTCCAATTGCTAGCGAGATCTATATTTAATAAGACAGGAGAGTTATACTTTCTGCCTCGCATCGTAACGCAGTTCGAGTGCAAAAGTTTCACCCCCTGGAATTATCTCCGGCACCTTCCTATCCTCCTGCCACCCCTCCAAGAGATAATTAAATATATCCGCGCACGAAAATTCTCAAATGGATTTTCCCCGGTGAGGCCATCCGGCACGATAAGGGATTTTCCTTCCTGCGAACTGGAAAGCGAAAGAGAGACCCTGGAAAAAGTTCTTCATCCTACCTACCAACCTACCAACCTACCTACCAACCTACCTACCTACCTACCTACCTACCTAGCTACCTACCTACTTCTTCTCTGTCTGTCTCTCTCTCTCTCTCTCTCTCTCTTTCTCTCTCTCTCTCTCTCTCTCTTTCTCTCTCTCTTGCTTTCTTCTTTTCTCTTTTTCTTGTCTCTTTTATTGGTTCTTTCGTTTCGAAGACCCACACCCTTCTCAGACTTCGAAGACAATCTTACGGATATATTCGAAACTAATATCAATATATTGAGCCAAGTAATACGTTTATTTCTCATCACGAACTTTTCTTTTACTTATCGAAAAATCAAGAATTTTCAATGGAATTTAGATATTAGATATGTTATTTTAATTATATTTATTTTCAATTCATACGAGACGTTTGTTATAATATCAACATCAAATGGTTATTCAATAAAAAGGAAAAAGGAAAAAGAAAACGAAAAAAAAAAAAAACAAACAAGAAAGAAATAGAAGTTTAATTAAAAATGTTATCTCAATTTATAATCAAGTCTTCACGGGTAATAATTATCTTCAGAACAGCGATGGCTAACCGTGAATTTTCAAAAAGTTTAACTGAAGTATTGTAAATTATTAAAAACGAATTGAGTTTTTAAATCTTTGCAAAATGTAAAAAGACAAGACTCTTAATGTTAATTATTAGATTAGTACGACATAATTATTTATTTATGTAACATTAATTATACAATACTGATATAGAAAAATTATTATTTCAAAAGCAACAATCAATTTCGTATTAATTTCAAATAAAATTATATTATTTAATTTTGAGTTTATATTTTTTTTTGCCACTATAGATTGATTGAAAATTTAAATATAGAATTTATTTTTATTTTTTAAATTACTCCTTTGAAATCTTTCATTTGATTTTGGCCTATCAAAAAAAGAAATGTCGCCATCACTACTTTAGAATCTATCAATGGAGATCTTTTATCTGAAATATCTGATATATATATTTATTCAATATTTCTTTTTTTTTTTCAAAATTATCAATGAAACACGATTTTCTATCTTATAGAAATTACAAAGAGAAAATTATAAAAGAGAAAAGAAATGTTTTATAATTTTTGGAAATCAACAGAAGATTTGGACCTTTCGAGAGAAATCATTAGGCTCGATTTTTTATCTACTTATCGCCCTCACACAATTAGGTTATTCTGAGTGAACTTTTACTACCATGAAGCTAGCCACGAACGAAGGACGATAATTATTATGCCGCATAGCACGAGTTGGCTTGCGCAACGGCACTGCAACATAGAGCCTCCCCAAGGGCTACATTTGCTTCCACTTAATCTACCGAATCGTCAAACTGCGATAAGGAAAAAGTTTTCGTGCGGTCGGTCGTGTCGCGTAGAAAACAACGGTTCGATGCGTGCGTGAATGTTCTTAAATAATATCTCGATCATGAATAATTACTCTAAACCGGCCACCGTAATTTGACGATAATGATCGTAATAAGAAATACTTTCTATCTGTATACATATGTATACGTGCTACGTGCATAAGTGTATATGGTGTCTAATTTTAAATGGTGCAGCCAAATATTTCCGAACTTATTAATTTTATAAACAAATCTTATGAAAGAAATTATTGTTTGATTTTAAAGGGGAAATATAATATGTTATTACAGCTATTTCATAAAGTGCGTGCTATTGTCAAGAAATGAAAGTCATAATAATTTTTTAAAATAGAAATCGATATTCTAAAGTCTAACAAAAGTGATAAAGGATATCAATACAAATCCAATGAATACCTACAATGTATCTTTCCATTCATATTTCATCGATTTATGATGCTTTGAAGTTTAACGAACTGTGTAATTAACTTCGATGATATACGTAATAAAAATAAATAAATAAATAAATAAAAAAACGTGAATTAATGAATTTATTGATTATCAGATATTTACAGAAAAATTTATCACGTTATCGTTGAAAAATACATATTTTCCGTGATATTTGTAAAACTGTATAAAATAAACGTGATCTTAGAGATTTTTGGATAATAACATTTTAAAGAGGTATTTTTTGTCCCCTTAATAAAGGATACATTTCTTAGAAACTTTTTTACTCAAAATTAAATTTCCTATAAACTCAAAGTCTGGCTGATACATTTGAGATCAGTCTATATATCAAACGTTCTGTAAATACAGCTATTTGGATCGATTATCGATCATCTCTTAAATTGAATATATGATAAGACTTAAAACTATATTCAGACAAACTGTTCCTGTATGGTAGATAGCTTAAACTCAAGGCTATATAAAATTTTCAACGAAAGGGTTAAGGAATACTGGTTCGGTCAAATGAATTTATTATGTTCTTACGAAGTTAGAAACTTGTGGTAAAAAGATAAAATCAGATTTGGGTTACACGTAAATAATATTATAAAAGATTAATGATCCAATCATCAATGAACGTTTGTACGTATTTATAATCGTTTTTAATTCATCTTTCCTTTTAATATCGGAAAAATATTTTTATCAGATTTTATCTATTAACGCGTTTAACAAATAGAATCGTACGTTTTTCTTTTGTAATCGATCATCCGATGCAATTTACTTTCATCGTATTATCATCAAACTCATGCACGAATGACGAGCTTAGGTACGCGGGAGAAAAATTTGTGTCGTTCGCATGAAACGAACAACGATTACAAAGGCGTGTGTAAACGTGACGTAAGATTTAAAGAAAAAAGAAAAAAGTAACAGAAAAGAAGATCAAGGGAGAGAGCGAGAGAGAGAGAGAGAGAGAGAAGAAAAGAGAGAAAGAAGCGAAAGGGGTAGAGAAGAAGGTTGCTGTAATGTGCAACAGGGAGGAATAATTATATCGCGAAAGGAAGAAAGAAAGAGAAAGAGAGGGAGATAAAAGAAGAAGACCAGAGACAAAGGGTAATAAAGTGAAATGGAAATATTATTCCGTGTAACTCTTCTGCCTTTTTCTCTCGCTATCTCCTTTTGCTACTATTTTATGACTTTCCTTCCCTTTCTCCGTTTCATCTTTTTATTGCGCATCAATAAACCACGCGAATGATTTAAGTTCCAAACGTGGACGTTTCAAACGGCCATTGACATGATCGAATAATTATCATGATCATAGTTGCACTGCTCGAGAATACTCTATGCTATTTTACCTCGAGAAATTTCGTAGAAGGAATAAGAAGGGATAAGAAATTAATAAATTTTTTTCTTCCTTTTCTTTTCTTTTCCTTTTTTTTTTTTTTTTTTGTTTTCTTTTTCATTCATTCGGGACGATCGGCAAGTTTACGATTTAATTTCGACACTCGCAACACACGCTCTTTCTACGAGATAAACGAGATTGCATTTTGGCACGCGAACGGCGAACTGGTTTCGTGTCGATAATTATAGTTTATCGCGACGAGAGAACGTACATTCGGTGTTTCTCTCTCTCTCTCTCTCCCTCTTTTTTCTTTTTCCGGAAGTTCAATATTCATTTGCATAAAAAGGAAGAAGAAAAACAGAAGTTCGGCTTCGCTTTCTCGGAAGATCGATGAATCGCGTCTCATATCTAGGTATTTAATTTTTTTCGATAATATTATTGAGTATCATTTAAAAGGAAAAAGAAAAATAATTTTGGACATGATTATTTCGAAAGAAAATACAATCACAATTTTGAGCCACGTTTTTCCTTTCGAACAATTTTGAATTTCCCGCGTTTCGCGAACGTACGAAAGAAGAGAGATCGAACTTAGAAAAATCTTTCGTTTCGAGTTGATGATCGCAAAAATTCATTTATCTCCGTGGTAGAGTCTCGCGAGTTGAGTCCAGAACAGAACTGAAGCTACGAAAGTGGCACCGTTATATAGAGTGTGCTTTATGGCCGGTTGCACCGGTGGCGAACGTTTCGTAATTAATTGCAGCACCCAGGAGTCTTCTTTTATCGACTTCCGTTTCGCGAGTGGCTCGTAAAAATCCGTAAGGGCGTGCGATATAGCTCGCTCCAAATCGTCTTTTTTTTTTCTCTCTCTCTCTCTCTCTCTCTCTCTCTCACTTTCTCGTTTTCTGTTTTGACCTTTTTTTTTGCAATTTTTCCGTCTCCATTATTTCACTTTTCATTCATTTTCGATGACATTTTCTATATTTAATTTATGTGTATTTGTTTCGCATATAATAATATCTACGATTAATACATATGATTCTAATGGAAACGTATTTTCAGCTAAACAATCTTGCAAATGATAACAAATCCTTTATTAACTCCCTATATTTCATCAGATTAAACTAAATCATAAAAGACAATAAATCAGTAGCGCGTACAATAGGATAGGAATAATCGACAAATAATTATCGATGCATTCGCTCTATTGTTTTAGGATCCGATATCAAAAAGGGTGTCGCTATATTGAATTGCCTCTACGCTCGTCAACTTTGTTTCGAGGATCCATCCTGTAGTGCCATTCTCGAAATTATTCCACGTGTCTGCGGTCCAGAATTAGGTGAGTACAAAAGCTTTATACAGTTTCTTTTTCTTTTGTATTTTTTTCTTTCTTTTTTGTTTGCTTCTTTTTTCTTTCTTTTTTTTTTTTTAAGTATGTATTATTACCATTGAAAGCACGAAATTTTGAATGAAGTAACTGAGACTAAACCGAATCTGCGGACAGACAGAAAGAGAACGGTGATTCGGTCGATTTCATATTTTCTATCTCGTTTCAACGTAACGAGAGGGATGCAAATGAGAACGGCCGAAGAGACGGTCGACGACCCCGTTTCCCCGCCATTCTTTTTTTTTCCTTCTTCTTCGCTCGTTTTTATTTTTTCGTCGATTCGTTCTCTTCAGCGTGATGGAAATCGCGTTATGCTTTTGCGACAGACGGCTCTGACGTAAATTGTAAATTATTCCTAGCTACTGGTACCTGTTAAACGAATCCTTCTGTTATTTCCATCGTTTCTCTTTAGTTACGCTCGACATTCTCTTTCCTTTGGATGATTATGCTAAACGATAAAGTGCGACTTTTTACAGATTTCTTTCGATTTACATAATTTAGAAAAGAAATCCGCCGGTCGTCTCGTTAATTAGAGACATTAATTAAATTTAATCGTAACATATATGAAATCCAATCTTCATTTTATTTGACATAATGGACCAATATAAATTTATTAAAAACCATGAAAAATAATAAGGCGGAACGTATTATAACAAATAATTCTATGGTTTGTTAATAATATCCTATGATATAATATGCATTTTATATATCATGTAAATTATTTTCAAATCGTTTCAAACAAAAAGATTTATATAGGAATCATTAATAAGATTAGTGATATTAGATGGAAAGAGTAACAGAAAGGTAATATTTTCGCGATTGATTCTATATCGTTCAAACTTAAATTACGAATATTATATGTATTTTACATTAACATTGAAATATTTGAATTAAATACATATCAAATCGAATAATTATTCGATGATTCGATACGGACATATTAACATTATTTCGAAGGTACTTTTAGATATCGATCTTTCAGAATAGTATCCATGCAGACTAATTACAATTTCCTTATACATTGAATGGTTCATTAAAGATAGATATCTTTAGAGAGTTAGAAAGAAAGTGGGGGAGACGGGGAAAGGAGTAGTGGATTGGGAAATAGAAAAATAGACATAGAAAAGAAGTGGTTTAATAATTTCTTCCAGATAAAAATGGAATCGACATTGAAGTTTAAGTCGAAAAGCTTTTATCGAGCACTTAAGAAATCAGAAAGTAGCGATACTTTGACATTCTCTAGTAGATTCTTGTCATTTAATGTTCTACCTTTATACAGTATCTTCTGCGTTAGAAAGTTCTTTATCGAAACCGATTCGTAGAATCATCGTACTCGCAAGTATCTCAATCTATCTTCGAAAGGAGCACGTTCCTTTTAGTGAGAGTTGAACAGAAACGTGTTCATTCCGTAGCACCCAAGCTAAAAGCGATTTTCCTTGAATGCTGAAAACGATCGACAGGAATGGTCGACGATTACGGAGCGTCGAAATTTTGGCGGCTGGATGCCTTCATCTTCTAATCTGCTCGCTAATTGTCTTTGCGAATTGCTACCCCGGAGATGTGCAATCTCTGTTCTAGATGGCTCTTATCGATCGAGTTCTGGCCAATTGCCGTCCAATTAGGCGAACGAGGAGGTTACAATTATTGTCAAAATAAAAAGCGGCAGGGCGCGCGACTGTTTCGTAGCGTCTATCCGAAATGCATTAAAAGGCATCCTTGTAGCATAGAATCTGGAATGGGAGGGTGGATGAACACGGTAGCACTTACGAGTGTACAACGAAGAGTATATACAAACAAACAAACAAACAAATATATATATATATATATATATACATGGAGCTCTTGCTATCGAGTGAAACGCTTTATTTTCCACGCGAGTGCAGTCGTGGATTAACCAGAGCGTTTTCTCTTGCCAAGCTTGAAGAACAAAACTGCGAAAAAGCCGCGGTTGTTCACTGGGTCACAAAGTATTTCAGAACTAAATTAACCCATTCTCAATTCGGCCGGCCAACTAAAGCCTCATATGCTAATTAACGCTGGCGAAAGCTCGATCTTTCAATGGTATATATTTTTTTTTGATTTTTTTTTCTTTTTTTTGTTTTTTTTTTTTTTTGTTCTATGAACGCGTCTTTTCGACCGTAGAAAACTAACATTTATTCGCAAATCGTGATTTCCTTTTATCTCGAACAAATTATTGTTCCCATTTATCGCCTTTTTTCTTTCATTTTATTCGTTCGTTCGTTCGATATACATATCTCTATATCGATGATCACTTTGGAATCCATTTCGATCGATGATCGCTCGATCGTATTATCTTATTATATTTCACTCTCGTTAAGGGTTTCTAGATCGACCGCTAACCGAGCACGATAATAACGAAGCTCGTAACTTTCTATCCGATTATTACGTTAGCACGTGCCGCATCGTAATCGAGTTATCTCAGAAATTTCACACTCGTTTACGCCCCTTCGGTATCATCGATATTAATAATGTCGAAACATTTTGCAACTTCGAAACGACGACGATGTCTACGTATCGCAAACTTCTCGTTTGTATAATAATTCAAGATCGGTATCTATGTAACTACAGATAGGATATCTATCAATCCGTGCCAATTCTTGAAAAATCGAATTCATGCTATTTTGTAATGTATCATCCATTCATCGTAAAAAGAAACTTGAAAATGGATCGAGACGTATGAATTCGCTTATTCTCGATTATTTTCTTTAGTTGTATGTTCATACGTAATACTATCGGCGACCACTTTCGATAGTACTTTTTACAACTCGCTTAGATATTTTCTGAGTAGCCGAACGTTCGCCTCTTTGGAGGAGTTGCTTGAACTGTGCACTTGACAGCCTAGCGACTACCTCTTGGCAAGAGAGGAGAGAGAGAGAGAGAGAGAGAGAGAAAATGAGAGAGAGAGAGAGAGAGCCGGGTGACGTTTAGGAAAGCGTATGTCGATTTGAGATTTCCAGTGCGTCGACACATATATACCTATACATGTGTGTGTATATGTGTATGTATTGCACGGTTAAGCCTCAAGTATACGAAGTCAGATCTTATAGAAGAGCTACGGAAATGCTCCAGAGTCCTGCATACATTCTCAAAGATACTCGATAAATGTATTCTGTCCTATATATACATGACTTTGTGTGTTTGTGTATGTGTGTACATATATGTATGTACTTGTTGGAGGTGTGATCGTGGAAAGTCTTTTCACGGTCGGCTATCGTGCGAGATCGAGGCTTCTGGCCTAGGTTGGCTATGATGATAGGAAGGCTAGACGGTGGCGTTCCAAGTATGCAGCTATCCGAAGTAATAACGTGTCGAGCGTCGTATGCTATAGTATGCCTAGACTCCCTTATTAAAAGGCTTAGCTGGCACTTTGGACTTGACACTACTTATGGTCGTTCGATTATATTAGAAATAACGATCGTGCTTCTGAAATGCTAAAATACTTTTGAAAAAAAGTACGTATTGTTGAAAGATAAATGAGTATAACAATGAGGACTATTTTAACAATTCTATTTCCTCGTGTATTCATTAATCAAGATCAATGAAAGATATGAAACATATGAAATAAATTAACAACTGTTATACTATAGAATAATACGAGTTATTGTATTGTAGAGTGCATCTATTCTTTTTTTTTTTGTTTTTAGCCTATTTTATCATCGAAGTAAAACTTAGATAAAAAAAAAAAAAGATGTCTCGTGCGAACGTTTGAATTAATTCTGATTTATGGGACGGTACTAATCCCTACGTCGTTTCGAAGCTTATCTCTTAGCTAGGGCGCAAAGGGTACGCAAAGCGTTCATTTCGATCGATGCTCAATGGTTATCGATGGTCGATGGTCAGCAATACCTTAAGCTAAATTTATAAGCGACACCTTCTCGACAAGCTCTGAGCTACTTTTCTTTTGATCGTGTACTCGATACAGTTGAAAAACCACAGTAAAAGTTTCTTATAGCAGGACGAATCGATTTATCGATACCAATACAAGTATTCCCGAGATAATATAATCAACCTTGATTTAAATCATCCTTCAATTTCTTATTTAATATATTTTCTTTTTTTCAATGATCATTCAGAGAAATGATTTCTTTTCTCATAATAAAAATTAATTTAATGAACATTTTATAAGCGACGTGATGTTTCTAATTATTTACATTATCATTCAAATGTAGCCCGTGGAAATTACAGTATCAACACGATTACACGAAAGCGAGGTTTACGCTTCCATGCGATATTCGGTCACTCCGATTAAAGGTAAAACCGAGCTGGCACAGGAGTCGGCGGCTGTCGTTCGTACTAATGCATTCATTAGGTGAATTGGTTTCAACAATCATATCTAAACCAATGATTAATAGCGGATTTTGAATTATTCCTACGATCGAAACGATACCTACATTAACGAACTGTGTCCTTCGTTAGGTAACACTTTGGCACATTAACGATCACATTTCGATTTCATAGGAATTAGTAAAAGTCCAAAAGCTTTTATCATTATTTTGTTATTTTTGTTAAAACAACTTTAAATGCTGTTGTTTAAAATAAAATTGATAAGAATACATCTCGAAGGGGAAAACTTTTAACCGTGGCCTACATGGTTGGACCGCATGAATTTTGAATAGGCTTTTAACTTTGAAATGGGACACCGTCAGAGAAAATGAGAGAGAGAAAGAGAGAGAAAGAGAGAGAGAGAGAGAGAGACACTATAAGACTTGGGAAAGAAAAAGTTTTCTTACGCTCGAAACAGCTGGTCCACGTTTGAAACACGCCGAAACATTAAACTCTCGTATGGAGGTAATACGAGACTCAAAGTTATTATAGATTTTTAAAAAGCGAGTATATCATTGTCTATATTATTATAGCAATACGATATATAGAATAAAACAAAATATTTATTTTCCAATGAGAATGCCGGGAAACTAAAATTATTTTTTCTATTAGATTTTTGCAAGAGAAAATGTAAATGGGATGAACTTATTGCGAATTTATAATTTTATTTTTAATTATATTCTTTGTTTTTTGACATAAAAAAAGAATTGTTGCAGGTATAAAATGTTATATTTTTGTAAACTATATATAAAGAGAAACGATTTTCATGAGAAATAATGATTCATAATAACTTTTTATGAGAATTGGATTTAAAAGATTTAAAAGTGGTAAAATTAACGTCAATGGTAAACCGCCTGTACGAAGACCTAAAAAATTTCAGAGCGATAAATTGCAAGTAATACTTCTGTATAAAGATTGGATCAAAAATTGGTTAGAAAAGTTTGCAGATATACTTGGAGTTAAAGCATTAATCTCAGCGATTAAAGTCAATTGAGAAAATTCAGTGGGAAGGTAAATAGATTTCGTATTAATGTACCGATCCTGCTGCACGATAATACTAGACCCCCTTATACTGTTGCTGCGATTAAAATAGCATTATAAAAGTTTAAGTAGAAAATTCTCGTGCACTCAGTTTATTCACCAGACATTGCTCTATTTGATTTTCATTTATTCAGATCGATGCAACGCGGCTTCTTCGATATATGTTTTGTTAATGCCACGAAAGTTCAAGAATAGGTCGATAATTTTATTGCCCGCAAAAGAAATACTATTTTTCTTTTTTTCTTTTTTTTTTTTTTTTTTTTTTTTTACAAATCGGATTAGAAAATTCCTTGAGAGATGGCAAAAGGTTGGTAGAAAATTAGAGTAGATATTTTGATTGAAATAAAAAAGAAAGGAAAGAAAAAAGTTTTCCTTTTACAGTTAATTAAACAAACAATCTGGAAAATCGAGCATCGCTCGTTCAATAAAGAAAGATAAGACCATAAGAAATGTTTTCTATAGTTATTCAATTACGTTGTTGAAGTTCTCCATGTTATCAAAATGATTGCCATTAGTTTCTCTTCGTAGTCGAATTTATTTGGATTAACTTCCATGATGTTTAACAATTCTTTTCGATTATTTCACTTCTTCATTCAGGAAAAAGGGAAACATACAGCATTCCATATTTGTTCTTCTTCAAACGATACCATGTTTTTCTTATTAAAATTGAAATTACGATGTTTCGTAGGATGTTCGTCAGACATTTTTTTCATAATTCTCGTAGTAATGAATAAATTTTAATGAAAATTGTATGTTTGTCGTTAAAACAATCATATTAATGTTCGACGAAAATTATAGCGTACCGCATCAATCTCAATGATAATGATAAAATCATTTATATCTTATGCGTTATTTCTTCCGTCAGATATGAGAAGCAACTAAGGTTTAAAAAACATTTTTATCAAAAACATTTTTTTCAAAGTAATATCAAGCATTCACCCGGTACTTCATGTCAGTCGTACATCAACCTACTCTCTCTTTCTCATTCTCTACCTCTCTTTCTCTCTCTTTCTCATTCTCTACCTCTCTTTCTCTCTCTTTCTCATTCTCTACCTCTCTTTCTCTCTCTTTATTTCTCTCTCTCTCTCTCTCTCTTTCTCTCTCTCTTTCTCTCTCTCTTTCTCTCACTCGTTTAAAGTCTTATAATCTGTTTTACAATATTATTTGTCTTGTGATATTTTCGCAAGTTAAATAGCCTAAACTTTCCGTCGTATCATAAAGGTCAATTATACAAAATTTCAACTGAATTGAATTAAAAATAGTAGTAATTTTTGGAGAAGTTATAAACACACAAATTAATCCTTTTGTATTAATAAGACAAATCTATAATAATTACTCGTTTAATAATGTAAGATACAATATGATATTAAATAATTCGACGAACTTTTGCGAACACCTAATACATTTTTAGATTTCAATGTATGTCATTTTAAATGATATTGTAAACATAACAGAAATCTATGAAAGTAGAACTAGTATACAATCGAAAAGAGAAAATTTTCATTTAAAATATTCTTCTATAAAATAAATAGAAAAACACGTTATTCAAAATTGATAGTTCGACATATTTTCTATACGTACATTGAAATGTTTCCAATTTTTATCGTAAGAATTACTTTACAAGATATTTTCTTCAACATTACTTTAAATCGTCATTCTTGGAAAGAGAGATCTTTCGTCATTTGTGTTTGTCAGATATATATGGGTGAGTAAACGTTGGGTTCGGGATCGATGGTGATAGAAAGGGAGAGAGAGAGAGAGAGAGAAAGAGAGAGAGAGAGAGAAAAGAAAAGTATGATCGAAGAGCAAAGACGGTATAATCCTAGATAGCACGCACCATTTATTTCAATTCGATCGGTTTTTTTTTTATCTAAGATAAAGGATCTACGTGAAGAAAAGGTGAGGAAAGAATAAAAAGATTGAATCATTATCAATTTTTCTGTTACTCTTTACGAGTTGAAACTGAGATCGAAAATTGATAAAACTTTTATTTAAAATTTTCTTTAATGACGAAAAAGTGCTAGACATCTTTCATACTATTCATGAAATTTCTATAAAATACTGAGAACATGTCATTGAGTATACAAATAAAATTTCCAGAAATATTTTTGGCCGAAATGTAATTAAAACTTTTTAACGATGAGGCAATCTAATGATAACATGAGTGCTTAGTTCGTGGATGAGTAGTATAAAGTAATATTATTACCTTAGCTCGCATCTCAGTTCAATGAAAGCTCAAGTAAACTTGAGATTTCGTTAACGTATTTTTTATATACCAGAATATTGACCAAATGTACTATGTTTATTATAGTTCAAGAATGTTTCAACAGTTGCGGTATATAATTAATTTTCGGTCGACGAATTCATATGTAGGTCCTAATTATATAAAAAACGGTGCTCTAAGCTCAAGTTATTGAAATTTGTGAATGATTCGAAGAGCGAAAGTTTTACGAAAACAAAATTAGCTATGTATTACCATACGATCAAACTTTATTTTGACGAAAAAAAAAAAAAAAAGAACACGAAGCCATACGGCAAAGTAAAAACTTTTATAAAGACTTCTATCATTCGAAAATATGTTCTATATAATTTCAGAATATAATAACACGAAAAGGAAGTAAGCTAAGAAAGAAGAGAGAGAGAGAGAGAGAGAGAGAGAGAGAGAGGAAAAAGAGGAAAAAACAAATAAAAATATGTATATGGACTTTCTTGATACAATGTAATTCTTTGAATATTTATCCATTTCTTGTTAACGTACATTTATATTATTATTGAATGAAATAATAATTAGAAATTATAGATAAATGAACTACCAATTCGAAGAGAAACCATCAAACAAGTTAATTAAATGCTCACCATTATCTATTTAATTCTAATTAATTGACGAGAACTTTCAATTAATTTCGAAGAAAAATTACATCCATGTTGGATATTATTAATTGATTTTGTCAAATGTAGATCGATATATTGTGATAGATTCTAATATATACGATTATGATTCATAAACAGGTTACGACTATTAATTACATTTAATAAATGTTATATGATTGGATAATTCTTTGTACGTATGCTTTATTCGATTTTATTTTTGCTAAATATTATTATAGATTTTATTGAAATAAAATTACAGAATAAAAGAAAAGAGAAATTAACAAAATCTTATGCTTTTTATAAGTTAATCACGTTTGTTTATTGAAAATAAAATAATTTGTCATATTTCCTATTACTTCTTATTACAATTTTCATCTTACTTTTTGTAGATTCTCTGAAATTTATTTATTTTCTATCGTCTCTTATTCTTGACTTTCGTTTTCACACATTTTTCTCTTATTTGCAATTCGGTGATTCATTATTTTAATGAAATATTAATTCATTTTATTTCTATAATTGTAATAGCCTAACGCAATACATTTATATTTCTTCTATTACACAAGCGTCCGGTTAGCAATTTCCAACAAATATTCCGCTGTCTAAGCGGTTTCGAATATTGCTTAGCATAGGATACGAAGTAAATTGATTAGGGGTTAGTTTCTATGAAATTTGGAATATAAATTACGATATAATTCTTTTAAAATTGACTTTTTATAAAATCGATTTTAAATAATAACTACGATAGACTTGAATTTACTACGAATACAATTAAACAGTGATATGTAAATTCTTGCTCGACGCTACTTAAGATAAATATTCTTACGTATTGGAATGAAAACCAATGGAAAATTATGTCAAACAATTTCTTACTGAAGAAAATTTTTACTTCAGTAGATATCGATAAAATTTTCATCGCGAACTAGATCAAATAATTTTAGAAATATCATAGAAAAAGAAGGAAGGGGGTAAAAAATATGATTGATCGAGAAAAATTCTCGCAAGCTATGGCAATAATTGTGGTACCCATCGTACCGATAATTAGATTTCGTTAGAGAGAATATTTCCCGAAGAGAAAATGATGAAGCTTGTTCGAATGATGGTATGCGATGTATTGAAAGGAAAAAGGATAAAAAAGAAAAGGAAACAAGAAATAAAGAGAGAAAGAGAGAAAAGGAGAATTGGAAGGAAGGAAGGAAGGAAAAACAGGAGAATATGAGAAGAGAACGAAGAAATTATATAGGTAACGGAAATCAGAGAACTAGAATGATCCTGGCTTTGCATACGGAAATCGGGCATTCGCCCAGGAGCTGCATATACTACGTATGCATTTCGGACGCATTTCAAGCACTGCAGTGTGGTCCGGCAGTCTGAATGCAGATGGCTACCGCACGATTGCAGCAACGTATGATCCATCTCGCTTGATTCCCCGGTACCCCCGGCAAGCCCCTATTAACCAACCCCGTCGAACCCCCTTCCTCGTCTATCGCACGGCCTCATCTCTATCTAGCACTACCAGACCATGCAACTACCAGACCAGTTTTCGTTGCCGTTGGTATATATGGTTCATAGGCGTATCACGAAAGCATTAAACAAAAACACATGACTACTGGTGATATAATCGAGACCGCAATGTAACTTTCTCTCTCTCTCTCTCTCTCTCTCTCTCTCTTTCTCTCTTTTTCTCTTTTTCTTTGGCTCGTTCGTTCTACAATTTTACAAATAATACACTCGATGAATATGAAGAATATGATCACACATTCATTTTCAATGAGTGCATCTCGTTTTGAAAGCTCGTTTTTTGTTTCCTCCAAAATTCGACCATTCCCTTTTCATTTCGACGAAAAGTTTCTTTATACATTTGTGTTAAATAAGTTAATTTTATTTAATTAAAATCTTCGTTATTCTTGGATCTTGAAGCGTGAGAATAATTCGACGTCTTAGGTATCACGTATAAATAGGTATTCTCTTCGTTCGCCGTTCATCGTCGTAGAACTTGCAATAATTTCGTTATGAAAAAAATTCCCTGCTGCAAATGCCCGTGGATTAATTAGTACAACGTCTATTGAAAAAAAAAGAAAAAAAAGAAAAAAGAAAAAAAGAAGAAATAGGAGATAAGGGATCTCCTTAATTGCCATCGCGAGACATCCTAAGTTTCGTAATAACCGAGCCGTGCCGAGGATATAAGTAATGAATCCAGATGTCGTCGACAACGAAACGTCAGGTGGAAAATGACAAAGGTCTATGTGAAATTTCAATTCCATTCGTCTCCGCGTCATAGTCGTGGAAAAGATAATGGATTCGGCGCTTTCATTGGTTAAAGTTTCTCCACTCAGTAGGACAAACTTTTTATTTCGATGAATATCGGGGTTAATTTTATTTAGAACGAGAGCCAACCGAACTTTTGTTCCGCTCCTTTTTTCGGCAGACAAATCGTTTTTTCAATCACCAAGAATTTTATTTTATTTTATTTTATTATATTTTATTTTATGGTTTTTTTTTTTTTTTCGTGAAAGAGCTCAACCTTTTTGTTTGAATTTATTTCGTTATTCAAAATGCTTCATACTACATATATCTATATGTGTGTGTGTGTGTGTATGTGTATGTGTATGTGTGTATGTATGCATATATTCTGTGGAAGAACAATAATAGCCACGCTGAAACGTTGGTACAGTCGATTCATAATTTCGTTAATATTATCCGGCGAGATTTAATTAGGAAATGTCGTCCTTTCGTTTGCCCTCGAACCGTGCCAGCAGCACGACGGGAAGTGTAAAGTTCTCCTATACCATTACAGTTACAACGCTTAAAAGGACGTTAAGCGTCAAGCCGGTGTCACGACCTAATTTCGATGTACTGCTGATGAGGAAATAAAAATCTTTTATAGGACGAAACGCAAATAAAGAAAAGATAACTGCGTAGAACGAAACTGGCAATGCAAACATCTCTCTGTAAAGAAACAGAGAGAGAGAGAGAGAAAGAGAGAGAGAGAGAAAGAGAGAGAGAGAGAGAGAGTGAGTAATAAAGAGATGAACTTCTTAAAGAGATTCTGATGAGTAAGATTTCGTAGAGATTAAATACTTCTAACTATTATCAATTTCAATGAAATTTACTCGGATTCATGAGAACAAATCGAATTGGTCGGCATCGAATCTAAAACGATCTTAAATTTTATAATTAGGTGAAACGAGTTGGAAGTTTGCGAGCGTCAGGAAACATTCATCTTTTAAAAATGATCTTGGAAACGTCGTGCACAGGATTTCTCTCTCTTTCTCTCTCTCTCTCTCTCTCTCTCTCTCTCTCTCTCTTTTGGTCTCTGTCTGTCTCTCATAAAAGATCCTCGATCGACACGTCGTTCCTCGAATAATAACCTATCACCCATACCTTTCCTATCCAGCCGATGGAGATGAGCTTGATGGCAGCAGCATTGTTTTATGCAACGAAACGTCGACCCAATTTCGATATTGCATCAACCCGATAATAAAGACAAAATGCGTAAGGAGATGTGAAAAAGAAAAGTTGAGTGGCTTCGAGAGGACGTGCTCGTAAAAAAAGAAAAAGAAGAAAAAAAAAGAAAAAGAAAGGAAAGAAATAAAAAAAGAAAACAATACAATGAAGAACATCTAAAGATATACATTAATTAAAAATCTTTTTCATAAATTCTTATTTTTATTAATCGTTCTCTTCCTAATAAATTCATTTTTAATATACTTTATGACATAAAGAATAATATTAAAAATTGATATTTATACGATTCGATTATTATTTTTGTTGTTTTATATTTCCTAGAGTATTAGTCTTTTTTTAATTATTTATAATACTTTTTTAAATGTCAATACTTGTTCCCAATACAAGTATAATATAGTATATACAAGTATAGTAGAAAGATCGTGATTGTGCGCAGATACATTCGAAGTTTTATACGTAATCGTTTCATGAATTTTAATAATAATTTGATTATTTCAAATATTTCGTAAGTATTTGTCATCAAACAAATCACACTATAACATCATTACACAAACTATAATACAATGTATTATATTAATCGAGCAATTTTATCAAAGATATTATATAAAATTAATAACGATCTCGAAGATCGGCTTAAACGATTTAATTATCAATTAACATCCATGAAAGAACTTTGCAACACCTGACAAAAAATAACGTTCATTGATCGCCAGGAAATAATTAATTACCATCTTATTTTATGTTCCGTATTTGTTATAATTTAAAGTTCACTTATACACATATACACGCACACACACACACACACATACATATGTATACATATATACATACATATACACATTCGCACACACATACATACATTATTATCAAATAATTTTATATAAATCCTATTAATTTGCAACGCGTAGTAATATAAATTACATTAAAATATCGTTCGTAAATTGGCGTTAAACGTCGCGAACACAAGTGTATAACAATTTATATTGATCGATTTTATTGGTCCATCGATCCTAATTAATAGGAGAGTTTCGAAAGATGTCACTTACCGCGTTTTTTTTTTCCCCCGACAATAATCAAATTTCATCATGAATGTAAGCTTTCGAATGTAGCAAAGTGTAACATATATATTTTCAAGCGTGAAAAAAGTTTGATTATTTTTTTAAACATGTTAATTATGTAAGAAAAATTTGTTGCCGTTTTCATTTTTTCATCAAATAAATGGATTGTATATACACATGTTCGCATTAATTATGACATATATTGACGAAGTATAAAATGTAATTTCGTTTATGTATTAAATCAACACGTAGATGTAATTCTGTCAAACAATAAATCGTATTGTACATTGATTTAATCTCTTACATCGTAACAAGAACTCTTCGACGTTTATACGGTAATAGAATACAGTTCGTCCAACTTACTTCGAATACATGCATCGCTTCGATGAAACTTTCAATCCTCGTCTCAACTATCTATTTTCGGTATAATGTCAACGAGCCAAAAGCACTATAACGATTATATACTATCATAAAATTAAATTCTCGTTTGAGAGGTTCGTTAAATGATACGAGAGAGCTTTTGTTTCTTTATGTAAAAATAATTTCTTTTTCTAATGAATGACAATGTTTTGTACGTAAGTTGTCAAAGCGAATCACAACATCAAAGAAATCTGATAACTATTGTATTCAGTAGTCTCTTGACTTAATGAACCTTACTGATAAGTAGATCAGTGACGTGCAATTTCTCGAGCAATGTATATCAAATCGTCATAGGGAGACAATATACATTTTGATTGACATTATTATGAATATTATTCTCTGTTTTTTTTTTTCGCAATTTACATTTCGGTTTATTGGTGTTAAGATAGTGAGTTTACGAACGTGAGAAAATTCTTTTTACATATTTTCCCGTCATATCTTACACGTATGAAATACTTTTTAAAGATCAATATGATGTAAATATATGCGATATGGAAATATGTGAGAATGATAAAGATCATTTATATATATATATATATATATATATATATATATATATATATATACAAAAAGAAATATAATAAATATAATTCACGTGCGCATGATACATTAAATTAAAATTGTTATAATTCATTATTTATATGTTAATTTTATAATAATTACCAAGGATTATCTAAAAGCGATTTAAAGAATAATAAAAAAAAAATTGTTTTAGTGGCTTGTTCAACGGTGACGGTGACGAAGTGTCGTTCAGCACTTCACAGTCTGCAAGCTTTCTCGTTCTTTCGGCCCACGTGTCTTTGTAAGGAACGGCACGTCGATCCAGACTGCAATAGTTTCCAGAATTTCCTCTTCGACCATCCCTGCATCGACGTACAGAAGAAAGGTTAGTCATTTTATTTTAGATAATTTATAATCTTCGTTCTATCAAACGATATAAAAATCATTTATTCGAAAAGCTTTAATTTTACATTGATAACGTTAACAACCATTTTTATTAATTGACATCGTATAATTTTGAAGTCACACTCGTATATCTATAATTCTTAAGTCCAATTTCATTTTTTTTGTTTTTTGCTATGAAATTAAATGTTTATTTATATTCGAAGATTAATATTTATTAAATAATTATAGTACTATGAATACTATATAATATTATGTACTTTATAAATAGTATTATGATATTATGAAACATAATTCTCTCTCTTTCTTTTTTTCTCTCTCTCTCTCTCTCTTTCTCTTTCTCCCTCTAGCAATATAAGTTATAGTATAAATTTCAAGTTATGTAATTTTTTCTTTTGTAGACATGAAAAAATTCGCTTAATAAAAGGTTTAAACGGTTCTTTCAATTAGGTAAAGAGAAATCGAAAGTACTTTTATTGGTATGACGGTTTGTCATAGTAAATTCAATAATGGCTTTAAAGCTCAGGAAACTTCGTAATCCTAGCGAAAGCCTACGGTCGAACGAGAGGTATCAAGTACACCGTCATAACAAACGATGTCGTGGCACTTTCGAGGGAACTTCTCTCGACTACAGTCTCGCAACATTCTCTCCCCTTCTCTTCTCTTCTCTTCTCTTCTCTTAGCTCCTTCGATATCTCGAAGGAAGAGACGAGAAAACTTGTAACGATCCAAAGGCCGAAGCAAGTTGTCGGACAACGCGTATTGTGAAGTCGCATTTGCGTCGTGTTGGTCTTGTCTTTCGATATCGAGTTCGAAATCGAGGATAAAATTCGAAAGAGGATATTCCCACGAGTGTACTTAAAATAAAATATTCTTTTTCTTTCTCTCTTTCTTATAAGATTTTTTTTCTCTTTAGCCTATTGTTCTTTACCAAAATCGAATTACTTTATATTTCTTTTAATCCGTACCATTTTTTGTTTCCCATTTTCGTTGAGAAATTTGTAAGAAAAGAATATATATCAGATACTTAAGCAGACGTAATAGAAAAAAATTACTTGATTATTTTTTTCTTTTTCTTTTTACAAAATTTAATGATAAATCAAATAACGTATATATGTTGAATTCATTAAATTACAATGAATATTAATATTTTGTATTCCGCAATTTAAGAATCAAACGATTCAATTGACACTCGCGTTTGAAAAAAAAAAAAAGAAGTAACGCTACGGGTCTTTATATTTTGATCAGAAAATAAAAATTAGTTTAAATTACATTAAGATCTTGTCTTTTACTTTAGTACTGTTAAATAATTAATGCAGTGTAACCATTTTTGTTTTGTAATACAGATTGATTAAACCTGCGAAGGGACGAATGATAAACGAAATTCGAGCAATTCGCTAAGGGAATAGAAAATAACGTTGCATCCAATGGTAGAATCTTCAAAGCCGTTAGAAGCTAAGAGAAGTCTGCTTTTCGTTACGTTGATTTAACGAAAGCTACTCGCATTTTCGTGCGTGTAACACGTTTTACCTTTGTATGCCTTTCCCTGGCAGATTTTATTTTTGTTCTTTTCTTTCTTGCCTTCTATCTTCTTCCTTTCTTCACGTCCTTTTCTTCCTTTTTTTGAAAGAGTACCAGACCGGATTTAATCTCATTAAGTGCCGAAGCTCCCAGGTTTCGTAGTAGCTGCGGTACCGGCTGTGGCAGCTTTTATTATCCACTGCTCTCTCTCTCTCTCTCTCTCTCTCTCTCTCTCTCTCTCTCTCTCTCTCTCTCTCTCTCTCTCTCTTTCTCTTACTCTCTCGTATGAACGGCTTTCAGTAGCAAGGCGTGCGGCTCACGCTGCAAGATAAAAGTAATTAAGTCGTGACCCAAGGCTGACTAATTGCACGATTTATTATTCTCGAGTGTTTCTTCTCGTTCACGTCGAAACTCGTGATAGCGTTATGATCGAGGATACAATTCTAACTATTATTTTTATTTTTATTTTCTTTTTCTTTTTCTTTTTCTTTTTTTTCTTTTCTTTCTTTCTTTTTTATTCCTTTTAAAGAAAACTCCTTAGAACGTTCTTTGTAGTCACGCGATAAGGCGCAATAATAACAAGGAAATACATATCAATTGAAATTCTAGTCACGTTTTAATGCGTAAAAATATAATCAGTAATTAGCAGTTACTTTTGTTTACGGTCGATCGTACTATTAAGGAAGAAGTATAATTTTCATGAAATAGAGGCAAAGGGGAGAAAAAAAGAAACAAAGAAATTGAAATAAAATTAGATGAATCGAAAAAAGATTACGATTCTTGGTGGAAATTCTTAGAGAAATCGATTTAAAGTACTTAGCAGAGCCGATTGAAATGTCGGAGAAGTTCGGCCGATCGCAAGTCGTTGAATGAAAGAAGGGATAAAAGAGAGAGAAAGAGAGAGAGAGAGAGAGAATAAGTAAGTATGGGTGGGGCTAAAGGATAGAAGAAAAAGAAATTCAATCGCTTTACTTGCACCATAGCAGGATGGCTAATAGCCGTGGCGTTGAAGCTAACGATCCTGATAATCGGACGCACATCTCCCTTCACCCTTCTTCTTGAAGCGTAAGGAAGGAGACATATAGAGAGAAAGAGAGAGAAAGAGAGAGAGAGAGAGAGGGAGAGAGAGGGAGAAGGTAGAGAGATCCCAAGAGAAATTGATCTCCAAGATCTTCCAAGTAGGAATTTTCTTTAAAAGCCAGCCGACTGCTCAACCGGTTCTTTCGAAGAAGAAACAAAAGGGTCGAGATTTCTTCAACTGTGTTCCCTTACGTAGATAGTATATATCTATCTTTCCCTCTCTCTCTCTCTCTCTCTCTCTCTATATATATATATATATATATATATATATATATGTATATAAAAAGATAGATAGAATATCCAATTTCGTTCTTAAATATCTTCTTAATTTATAATAATGAAAAAAGATACTTCGATATGCGTTTAATGAACTCGAAGAATATCACTTTTATGTTTGATTGTATTTCGTTGTAAATGAATTTTTTATTCATTTTTATTTATTTACTTTTTTTTTCTTTTTTTTTTTTTTTTTTTTTTTTTTTTTCATAAATATTATCAAAAAGAAGAAAAAAGAAGTTATGTTCAATACAGTAGATTTAAATCGTGTGTATTCTTTATATAATAGTTATATAACACACACATATATATATATATATTTTATATATATGTACAGATATCTATATACATCCCCAGTGGCGTTGAGTCCTCTCTATGAGTTCTCATTGTTCATTTTTCAGAAGGCTCGTTCGTTCGGGCCGCCGAGCCTTTTGAGTGTTTTGAACGATTCACAGATAATTCCCGATGCGCTTCTTTTCATTCTCACAGAAAGAAGACTTTCTCGCTCTTGCCTTCGTCTCTGGTTGGCATCTACACCCCTCCACATGCACATACACACACACACATCCCATTCCATCCCCATTCACGGTTCCTCTGACATTTCTTCAGTTTTCTCCTCTCACTCGCTTACCGATATACCTTTATCCCTTTGCAGAGTAAAAGAATTCAATGACCTGAGCTCTATCTATTCCTTTGTCTTTTTCATATTCTTTCATTCTTATTTTACTGCTCTTCTCTTTCTTTCTTTTTCTTTTTTTTTTTTTTCTTTTCTCCTCTTTTTTTTTGCGATAGCTACTTCCGATCGACACGTTTTAATAATTCATTTTAATTTCATCGAATTATATTCTCTGTAAATCGTTGAATAAAATATTTTATATTATTTTTCTTTTTCTCTCTCTCTCTTTCTCTCTCTTTATTTTTCGTTTTTTTTTTTTCATATTTAAAATAACACTTTTTATATCTATTCATATTTCGGAGAGTAAAGAGTAAGAAGATAAACGAAATAAAGCCGACTATGTTTTTTTTTTTTTTTTTTTTTCAGGTGACTATAATTATTTATTAACCACTGAACCTACAATCTACGTCCCTCATACGTACGACAATCGGATGCTGTTTTATTGTTCACTATACACTTTTCATTTCATTCTCTCTCTCTCTCTCTCTCTCTCTCTCTCTCTCTCTTCTTCTCTCACTAACGCTGGTACAACAGTTTTTTTTCTGCACTTTTTACAACGCATTTGGCTTAACGTCCGCCGAAAAAATGTAATCTATTCGTCCTCGGAAAAGGTGCATTAATAAAAAAAACACGCGTGCGCCTTCGTGTTCGTGTTTTCATACGTAATCCGATATAGGATTACGGTAACACCGGAGAGCGATCGAAATAGGAACGCTTGTTAATATTCCAAAATTTTGCTGTGAGCGTATTTTTCCATCCGATTAAAAACATTGGTTTATTAATCTACTTCTCTCTGCCTCTTTCTATCTTTCTATCTTTCTCTTTATGCTTTTATCGTCCCATGAAAAAAGATTTCTATTTATACATCAGAGCGGAAGAGAAAATGAAATAAATGCGATCTTGAAATTATACGAATTGGTTTATAATTTTAAATAAAATGCACGTATGATTTTTATCTTTTCATTATATTCCACGAAAAATATTGCATATTCATATTCTGTGCAGATTCGTCATGTCCATTAGATGTTTTAAAAATTGTATATATTTATGTAGTATATACATAGTGTCTAACATTGAGAGCGTGGGATTAAATATTATTTCATGTAATTAAATTGCGTATGGTATTAATTACTCTTTGCTTTTTCTTTCTTTTTTTTTTTTTTATGTATATTCTTAAAGACGAAGGGTGATCAAAATCCAAAGAAACAATAATCTATAATATATTAATATAATCTGAATAAATATAATATTTATATATTTTTATATTATATTAATATTCATATACGTATATATATAAATAAATAAATATATATATATATATATATATATAATTGTTTTATTTATACAGGGCATTTCAAAATTCAATACGTAAACTATGAAGGACGGTTATGGAAGCCAAAGTAAACATTTTTAGTGAGACAACATGAGACAGGAAACGCTTCGTTGATCCAACGCAACTACCGAACAGATATTGAATGATAACGAAATAAACCGATTATATTGCTCATACAGGTGCAAACTTGAGAAATAACTGGATGGAAATCATTCTATCTATAAAAACTGATGTTGCCAGCGTAATTATTGGTTGATAACGTTCTATCCTGACAACTTGATCGTTTAACGTTATAACGACGCGTCAATGTCCCCATGTTGTCTGACAAAAAATGTTTGCTTCCTAATCACTCCCTCGTATATTGAGTTTTGAAATACCCTGCATATGTATATATAGAGTGTTCGAAAAGAAAAGTCATCAAAAATTCATCAAGATTATAATGAAATCTAATGATTACTTTTTTTTTCTTTTTTTTTTTTTAACGCCGAGACAGGTCAATTTTGTTCTCGAGAGGGACTGTCAATAATATGTCATAAATTTATATATATATATATATATATATATATATAAATATATAGGTCGGATTTATATATCTGTAATAAATAGATTGAATTTTTTTTTTGACAGAAAAAGAACAGCATCCAATCGAACCTTTACCAACGTGCACCCATGCCATGAACGAGTGTCTACGAGGGAAGCCGTGTAATCAGGTCTTCGAAAACTTCAAAAACAGCTGTAAAGCACGAGAGGGCAAGTGCAGAATGGAGAGTCGGTGAGTGATATCGAGCTTGGTGCTTTATATTTACGCTATTCCATCGATTTAAACCGGCCAACCGAACTAACACTGGCAAACAGCTCATCAACGCAATATTTACTACAGGAAGTTCTTTTAAACGGGAATCCCGAGACAATAACGAATGCGGTCAATGAGAATTTTGCCATTGGCTTCACAACGAATGGTTCTTTGTTTCTTGCAGATCTCTTTTATTTCTATCTTTCCTGATTATTTTTTTTTTCTTCTTCTTCTTCTTCTTCTCCTTCTTATCTCATAGAACTATGCATCATTTTCGACTTCTTTATTTCTTTCCTTTTTTATCCCGTATCATTGTTCCTTTTTCAGACGTATTGTTCGAAATCTATGGAAATGACGGCAATGTTTTTCCATCGATTTTTCTTTCCGTCCTTTTTCATTTTTCTTTTCTTTTTTTCTTCTTTTTTCTTTCTTTTTCTTCTTTTCGTTCTTTCTTTTTTTTTTTGTTCACTTTTTGTTTTCGTTTTTTTGTCATAAAATTCTCCACGAAAGGGAAAAATATCGGAATAGTATAGCGGTGAGTTTTAAAGGGGGAAAGAAAGACTGATCCTTGATTTCTTTGAACTTTCTTTGTAAGGATCATTGATGGCATCAACCGACCGACGTCATAGTTTTAACAAGTTGTGAATACCAGTTTACTTGTTTCCTTTATCTTGTTTCTCTCGTAAGAGAATTTCCACGAGCACTTTGTAGTGATTCCATTAAACCGAGATACTTCCTTCTTAATAACGTAACTCACTAAGTTACCGTCAAGTTGAGAGTTTCTAGGAAACTTTAAAAATCGCCTTCGGGTCGTGATGTATACGATAAATGCTCGTGCGTGTTGAACACAACATTACATGGGAGAGTAAGAAAGAAAGAGAGGAAGAGAGAGAGGGAGAGAGAGAGAGATAGAGAGAAAGAAAGAAAAAAAGCACATCGATAAAAATAATTTTGTACCACTCTGACAAAGTTGATACCCAGCGGACATTATGAGAAGAAGGAAGTATAATAACGTTATATTCGTTTCATTTCTCTTCGTGGAGGAACTTGAGAACAATATTTTTTTTTTGTCGACAATATGTTTGTTTCTTCGAACGGTATAACTTTCGTCTAAGATTTTTTTTTTTTTTTTTTTTTCATATATTCACGAATAATGAAAATATTTCTATTTAAAAGATCCACCGTATATAATATATAATAAAATGAAAAAGCAATTATAAAACTGAAATGAAATGTTTAGAGGAGTAAAAAATGAAAATATTCTCATTGTCTTAATCTTTTATTTTTCAAATTGCAATAAATATAATTTATATATCTTTTAATAAAGTACGTTTTGTTACATCGGCAAACTGTTTTATGTTTTTGGAAACAATTTGTAATATAAATTATTATTTCTCTTTATTTGTGTATAATACTTTGGGTATTATAATCCTGGACGAATTTAATATCACACTCAGCGATGTCGTTAACAACTTTTAATTGTTGACCCCGGTATATGTTAACTCGTTAATTGTTCAATCCGTATATGTAATCACTCTTATTTTTCTCATGTACCAAAAGATTTTTTTATCAGAAATTCGATCGAAATTGAAAAATCTTTCGTAAAATCTTTTCGAACGTAGGGAAATGAAGTGATCGATTTTTATGTTAAAATATAGTTTTTCATATCCTGGGAAACAATTTTAAATCTTTTATATGAGTTATTTCTGGTCTCGTTGTTTATTGCTTTCACTATTTGTAATTTTTCCACCATCGCTTCGTCAAAAAAAGGCTAACTTTGACATTTCTACTGCCAGATACTGGAAAAAAATTTTTTTTTTTTATTTCTCCATGGCTTATCCTTTCGTCAATTTGACGATATGCATACAGTTGTTGCAGAAACTCTAAGTCTTGACGTGGAGCTTCCGCAAGCTTGATTGGGGCTCGAATCCATGCTTTTACATACAAACTGACAAGAAAAACGCAAATGTCACGTATTTCAGTTTCATCTTCGTTATTTAAAATAAATTGCTCTTTGAATAAATATATTTTCGAATACAATATAAAGTTTTGACCATTCGTCGAGCGTAGTGAAAGGCTCTTGTAGCTCGAAAGGTTATATTGTTTTATGGAGTTTTACTCAGGAAAATAATTATGAGTTTTAAAAACTACTTATAACACTCTCGTGATTGTTGTTATTTCTGTTAAACTGCCTTTGTAGATTGGATAAATCATGGTATCTTGAATTGTTCAAAGGACATATTTTATTTTCAATTTCGTATATGAAATTCAATTTATTTATTTTTGATTAAGCTTCTATATACATTTTTAATATAGAAAATTTTAACTCAATATTTTCTCATAGAATACACTTTGTTAAATAATATATAATTCATATATGTGATATTTGCAAGGCAAATAGAAAAAAACTTTCCAATTTCCATTCTTGTAATATATAATAGTATCAGCTATTTCATTACAATTGTAAAATCTGTTTTTCTTTCATAAGGTACAAAAGTGTAGAAATGGAAATATCTAAATGTAATATTTTCGTTGTTCGTGAATATATGAAAAAATTTCTTATTGTCAGTCGAAAGTTTTACTCTTCGACAAAGTAAATATAACAACGAAGGAAGAATTTTTTTCTCACAGTCAATTTTGGAGATTTCAGAGTCATCATGATCTTTTTTCTTTGTTGTAATTATATATATATATATATATATATATATATATATATTTTGTATATATTTTTCTAAAGAATACAAATAAATACATTACAATGGAGAAAAATGAGTTATAAAAGTAATGTGACAAGACTTCTCGTTGTCTGATAGATTTCAAAACTTGCATCATTATTTTTATCATTTCATTCAATAAGCAGGATTTTAAGAAATGACTTGAGAAAAATTTGATTATCAAAAAATAAGATCCACTTTTGATAAATTTATTTATGCTCAAGGAAAAGTATTATATTCAAGGGAAGATCCATTTCATTTCCGCGATTACATTGCTCAAGGCAATATTTCTTTCTATTTCTCTTCATCTTCCTACTACTTCTATTATACTTTGAATGAAAATCATAGAAATAATAATAAATTAAATAAATCCTTCTAGCATATTATCCATTACGAACTTAATCTTTCTTATGTAATAAAGAAATGCATTATTTTTATAAATTTGATTGAATCAAAAGGAAAAAAAAAAAAAAGAAAAAAGAAAAAAGAAAAAAGAAAGAAAACAAAATAGAAAATAAAATTATTGATTTTCAGGGATTTTATTGGACAAACAAAAAGATTCATTGTTAGAAAGTTTGATTATTATTGAATATAATCGAGATTTTCTTTCAATGTGAAACATCAAGAGTGACGATGCATTCGACGGACTTCCTCTCGAAATTTTGAACGTTCCTCGTTCGCTCGAAGCGTCTACCGTCAACAGATAGACAGTCAGAACAGTCTGAAACAGACGATTCGCTCTAATTTCTGGTCTGAATTTGGCTTAACTGGCGAGCCCCTCTGCGTGAGCGCACGTTCGCTCTACCTCTTTCCCGGTTTGTCGGGAAAATTCAACGGTTCTAAAACAATCGGGGAAACGTGAAAACTGCATCAAAGTCTCCGGCGTGAAATTCACGCTAATTGTTTCTACGGTCTTTTCCATTCGTTTTTCTTCACAAACCCCATTCTATCTTTTTCTCTCTTCCTTGCTTTTTCCTATAGAGTATAGGAATTATTCTCTCACCGAATTGTTTCAATTTATTCTTTAATTCTTTCTTTTTCCAATAGCGTATTCGTTAAATGACACAATTCGCTTTTAATTACGACGAACGATGAAATTTAGATAGTTTTCTAATAATGATTTATCGCCACATGAAGCCAATATATTTGGTAAGAAATAAAAAAGGAAAGATTGATTATAGAAAAAGAAATATTTTCGAAGCGTAAATTGATATTTTTCTTTTCTCTCCTTTTTTTTTTTTTTTTTTTTTTTTTTTTTTTTTTTTTTTTTTTTGGAAAGCATAAAAGAATGAAAACTTATTATTAAGAAAAGTTTTTTTGTTATCAATTTTATACGTATGCTCAAAATACCTCAGTTAAAAATCTATGTAATATATTAATAAATTACGAGGTCAAATTTTATTCGTGAAATTACATTAAATTTTAAAAGAGACTTTGATGATCTCTACGTTTCTTATGTATTCACATGTATGTATGCATATATGTATATATATATATACGGATTCTTTGATGAATCTAAGGGTTCTATATAAATTTAGAGAAAATAGGTCGAATGTATTCCGCATAAAATTTTCATTGAAACGAATAGGATTGATCTCATGTTTTATTACTTTGTACTTTGGTTCGTTAATTCTATGTTCATGGTAAAGGAAAATCATGAAATGAAGAAAGAAAGTTAAACGATCGGAAGACGAAACTGTCTCTCTGATTTTCCCATTTTACTCTCTCGGACTTTGCGGTTCTTTCCTTGACTATACTTTTTCCTCGGTAAACCTGTCTTCTTCTCGTTCTTCGTGCCGATTTCATTGCAACAATACGGGTTTGAAACGGGTTTTCTTTTCGTTCCCTTTGTCGATTTCATGAGATTAAAAATACAGAAATTGTCGACGTAAGGTTATCGAAGAAACGAAGTTAAATGATTGGAAAAGTTAGATTGTTGTAGAATCATTGCAAAAGGAAACTCTCGATATTTTACTTTCTTGATATTTTTCTTGATCGTTTAAAAAGTACATTTATAATTCCATACGATCGCAATATTTTTGTTTCCTTTTTTTTTTTTTTCTTTTTTTTTTTTTTTTAACCAGACAGTTTAAAGTCACATTACGTCGTATTAGCTTAATGAGGAGTACTTCAAAACGATAATAATTAATGATACTTTTCTCCGTTATTGCAACTCATTTCACAAATGTTTATTTCAGTGATGCGAGAACTCCTTCAATTTTATAAGAGTTTACTCTTCCTCTTGTAGTTGGAATCCTCGCTTCGGTCGTGTATCGTTCTTGAATTTTCGCTTAACGTTTAATCTGTCGAAGAAATGTTTATTCACGAAAGAGATGGTAAAAGGAATAAAAACAAAAAAAAAAAAAATAGAAGGATAGATAGAGAAAGAGTCAGAGAAAAAAAAATGAGATGGAGAGTAATAGGAACGACGTCGTCGATTTAAAAGACTATCGTATTCTTTTTAACTAGTCTGACTCTGCTTGCTTGTTGGCAGAAAATGTAATATTTGCGTGACAAAAGCAATGAGAATTATCAAGAATAAGCATAAGTATAAGCGCTTATGTTGATTTACATACATACATACATACATACATACATACATACCTATATAGATATACCTATACTTACAGAAGTTAGAAGAGAGATAAAAAGATGCGATTCGGTTTATGGCAAATTGGAACCGTGAATGGAAAATGGAATGAATAGCCGGGCTCAGAAGTGGCCAAACGATTCCAACGGGGAGAGAGCCTCGAATCGTTCCGATTCGTTCTTTTTCAACAAATTCACAGAGTTCTCGGAGCTCTCCGAATAGAAAGGGAAAAACGTGCCTGCCGAGCAACGCGAATGCCTTCGCGCTTCCTTTCTATTCCTTGCATCTTTTCTCGCTCCTCTCTTCTTTCCCCTCTAACACCGTACCACAGCTCGTTCCTTTTTTCTTTTCCTTGGTTATCCATCTTCCCTGTTACAACTGTATCTCTTTCGCGAACGTTATCTCGCGTTTCCATACTACGTTTATTCTGTTTTCTTTTTTCTTTTTTTTTTTCTCTCTCTCTTCTTTCTCTTTCCTTTTTTTTCTTTTTTTTTTTCGTTTTTTTTTCTTTTTTCTCCCCCTCGTACACTCGTTTTCCTCTTGTTGTTTTCCTCCTCTCCTATGTCTCTCACTTTTTCTCCATCTCTCGCGTTCGCACTCATATTTTTCTCAAACTTTCGGCCTCGGCGAAGAGCTATTTTTCACTTTCCGTCGAGGATAGTGGACGAGGTTGGATGCGTCAGCCAGCCACCCTCCCGGCGAGAGTTTCATATTTATAAAAGAGTTAATATTTATTCAACCCTCGTGGATAGCTTTTTACTCATTCACTGTCCCTTCTTCCGCTTATTCTACTCTTTTCCATTTTACCACAGCAGCCGGCTGTGCCGCCTATCCTCTAACGCGAAACGTTATACGCAAGCTTTGCTTTTTTATAATTTTTATCAGAAAATGTTATAGTTCGGGTGGAAAATTCGCACGAGCCGAATAATTCTCGTAAAATTCGTGTAAATTTTCTGTATCTATATGTATGCGTGTGTACTAGTAATACACTCTCTATAATATGAAATTGAGTAGAAGCTTGCTCATATTTCGTGAAGGTAAAAAACCTTATTAATTTTTTATTATTTTCATTCGTAGTTTTTACGTTGTAACGTAATCATTGAAAATTTTACTTTTTTTTTTGTCCTATTTTTCTTTTCTTTTTCTTTTTTTACAGCGGATAATTTAAATCACGGAATAAGTTAAGACAGAAATCATATTATTCGAATATGTTTTTTTCTTCTTTCCTTTTCTTTTTCTCCTCTTTTTTCTTTTTCTTTTTAGAAAAGTCTATATTAACAATAACAACTACAACAACAACAACAACAACAACAACAACAACAACAACAACTACAACTACTACTACTACTGCTATTAATCAGTTATTTTATCAAATGTAGAAAGAGAAAAATTTTTTTCGCATATATGTTTTATGATTGGCACGGCAGAGACAAGAGGATTAAAGTTAGATCAAAGTGGATGAAATCCGATGTCAAGACGATTTCGTTTTCTATGTTTCGCTATTTCCAACTGGTATCACCGAACATCGATCGGCGATTGTTTCAATCGGCTTTAGCCACTGGCACTTTGTATTCCGCCATTTTCCATTCTCTCTTTCTCTCTTCCCCCTCCCTTCTCTCTCTCTCTCTCTCTTTTTATTGAAGAGCGAAGTCCCTACTTCTCTCACTCTTCTTACATTCACTCTCTTTATCCTTTACCTTTCTTTTGCGCGTATACACGCATACATACGTATGTATATACATATGTACCCTCACACATAGATCGTTTTACCTAGATACTACTTGACTCGACTTCCGTTTAGTAGTGATACGAGTTCTCGAAAGTGTTTGAAGCGGGAGAGACGTCGAATTTCCATAGATAGGAACAAGAGAAGCATTCGATTCGAAGTATACAAACGTCACTATAGTATTCGAATTTACTATCGAAATTTATATGTTATTTAAATATATTACATATATATATATATATATATATATATATATATATATAATATAATCAAGATACATACGTATATAATATTCATAATTTATTTGTCACATTTATTGAAAATCGTATTTAAAATGATCATTAATGAAATTGACAAATACATATTATTTATTTTGAAAAAAAAAAAAAGTTATTCAAGTTGAAAATAAGTATCTGTATATTCATTAAATCTATCTGTTTATGAATATTTCATCGTTTGAAATTTATTCCTTGGGAAAAAAGTAACTTCGTGATCAAAAAGGGAAGATCAAAAATGATAATTGAGAGAAAAAGAAATGGAAAAGGGAAAAGTAAGATATTAGAAGTTTCGCGGTGAAGACGATTGCGAACGAGTCGTTCGTTTTAGTTCGACGGTCGTACTCTTGGGAATACATGCCTTTGGAGAAATTACTTTGATCCAATGCCGCGGTTTTCTTTTGTCTGCTAAGAACAAAGTATTTTGGTTGCCCTCCGGGGAAGATTCGGGTAGCAATTTCACGTAGTCGCAACTCGCAGAAAACGCGAGACTGTTTTCGATCCAGAACTAATTGCTTGGTTGGTTAGTTTATCAAAATGGAGCTAGTTAGCTTTCCTTATGATGAGAGATAGGTAGTGAGTCAAGCAGGTGAGTGGAAGAAAGTAGGGAGCCAATCCGTCATTTTCGGTAATGTCAGATCTCATTAATGATCTATCGAGAATGTTTCGATCGTCATATCTACTTCATTTATGTTTCAAACCAATTCCATATAGAACATTTCTTCGAAAAGCGATATCATTTGTAATACAGTTGTTGTTTGAATTACTTGTGAATTTGACAATGATTTTGTCCATCGTTTTTCTTATTCTACTATTGTAAGAGTATTGCATTAATATATATATATATATATATATACATATATATATATATATATATATATATATATATATATATATATATATATTAAGCGTTCCTACGAATATATGCTTTCTATCGATCTAATCGGAAATTCGTGATTTCACGAAAATAGAAGTTTAAAGATCTATAGCTGGCACATTAAAATTTATTGAAATAAAATAATCAAGTTAGTAAAGATAAAAATATATCACTTATATTCGTATATTCGAAGACAATCTAACTTATCCAATGTCAGTTCTTTTATCACGTCGACGTATTTGTTATTATTGCTGTCTTCCGATCCCCTCTGGGTTACGTGACAATCCTAATTAGTCGCAGTCGCATACACAGTTACGACATTTCGTGGCTCGTGAATATTTATATTCATATCAATATCTTTCTTGACTGTCTTGCGATGAAATGATCTAATATTAAAATAGTCTGTCTTGACAAGTACTGTTTAAAATATACAATGGTATGATATTTTTTATTAGAAAATATTTTATTAGAAATATTTTGTACTTTCTCCTAGAACACTTGTTATATATATATACACGCATATTCATTCGAAAGATCTTGATGAAATGACCTTTGCCATTTAACAATAGTAAGTATGTCATGTTCCAAAAAAAAAAGAATAGTTTCACGAGCTAAGAACAAAATTATCGTTCTATTTTTGACGATTACAAAGGGACAGAACGTACTCTTCTTTTTCTTTCTACCATTCGTGTATCTTCATAATTATGTGCCCTACTTTCTCTTAATACATTTTAATTAACGTTGTAAGAGCATTATCTTACTCCTGTCTCCCTTTATCTTTCACAATTTTAGCTGGCTATCTTTCATTTTCAGTGTACCAGTTCAGTACAAAGTCTCAGTTTAGTCTCTTACTATTTTCCTTCTTGCCTGCAAAGAGGTATACCTTTTCCAGTAGAAGTTGTATCATGTTCGCGACAGTTTAAAGATAACTTATACCTTTTTAATTTTCCCTCTCGCTTTCTCTTCCCTTCTTCTCTCTTTCTCTCTCTCTCTCTCTCTTTCTCTCTCCCATCTTAGTCTCTTGATCTTTTAGAAAGCTATCAAAAAAAGTTTACGAACTTGCCGTTAGCTATAATCCTTGGTTCGTATGTCTATCAAAAAAATTTTTGTTTGACAACGTATATTTTTTATTAAAAATATATAATATTACTCACGACATATTTATTTATAAAATTACTTTTTTAAGAAATTAGTTTTTTCTCCGTTTCTCTCTCTCTCTCTCACTCTCTCTCTCTCTCTGTCTCTTTCTATCTCTCAATCTCTTTTCCTCTCATTGACACATGAATTCCTTTTGAAGTTTCAACTGTCAAGACGTCGTAAAACAGGTCGTTCACGGAGTAGGTTTGTCTTCGTCAAGACGAGCCAAAGGAGTGAGAAAGCTTTTTAAAAAGTACGTCCCTTCCTTTCGGCCATCGTCCTCTTCTTTTTCTTCTTCACCGTCGTTTAGAAGGATCCGTTCGTCGAGAGAAGATGTTGTATCGCTTTTTGAAAAATGGACTGGTTGCGAGCTAGATATGAAGAAGAAGCGAATGTAACGCACTACTGCAATGGATACGATCGATCGTATATCTCAAAATGGTATAGTATAGTATAGTATAGTATAGTATAGTATAGTATAGTATATTATCTATCATATATTTTTACTATCTAAATCATAAAGAATATGGCTTTCGTTTAACGTAGGTGTCATCATTCAAAATACCTTATACTTTTGTGACTGATCTTAACGAAAAATTTCAGTTGCATTCGTTATATAAAATAGATCGGATCGAGTTAAATTAGCAATTGAAAAGTTTTTGGGCGAAATTCCAAGTTTCATCAAAAGTGTTCGCAAGGCCGGTAAAAGTATTAATATATTCCTCTATGCTCCGTCGCATGATTCAACATGGTACATTTCAGTTAGAAAGACTGTCAGGTATGATCTATTCACGTGCATCGTTATTTCCGCAAGGGAGATGATTTTGAGAAGACACGATCGCTTGGATAGGAGAAAGAAAGAGAAGAGAATGAGAGGGAGAAAGAAGGATAGAAAGAGAGAGAGAGAGAGAGAGAGAGAGAGAGAGAAAATGAAGGAGAGATAGGGAAAGAGAGAGATGGAGAGATAGAGAAAGAGAGAGATGGAGAGATGGAGAGATAGAGAGAGAGAGAGAGAGAGAGAGAGGGTGGGAGAGAGATAAAGATCTTTTCCTTGGCTGATATTCCTCTTGCACAGTTTCAGAGTGCTCGTATCCTTTAATGATACTTGCAAGGAAGTCGTACGAAATCGAGGGGTGAAACTGGGCGGCTCATGCACCCGCGGGATCCAAAGTTTCCTGTAACACGTAAGTGGGTAGTTAAGCCTGCTGCCTGATACCCTTCTCCACCCTTTACTCTCTCCTTCCTTCTTCTCAGCTTGAATGCAACTCATCGAACTAATTAATATCAATTTTCTTAATCTCTTACTCAGTGAGCATCGTCTCTCGTGGATCGAGTTATAAAAAAGTCTATCGAATGATAATGTTCTTAAATGATATTTTTCATTATTTATTTTGTTTTAAAAGAATACGATTAATCATATAGAACGTTTCCCGATACGGGATATGTAAAAATATTCTGTAGAATGTATTAATGAACATCAATTGTTATCTATAAAGCAGTATAATCAATTGTCGATACAAAATTTATTTTTATCTCAGGTCAAGTGTTTGTCATACTATAGTTTATATTACTATAGCTTTTTATTTTTCCTGTTTCTCTCTTTTTTTTTTCTTGTTTTTTTTTTTTTTTTTTTTTTTTTTTAATTTCGATTATTTCTATTATTTAATGTCGGATCAATCGTTTGTGTGAGTTATTAACGACAGGTCAAACCTTATTGCGCGTTTAATACGTGTTTTGGCCAATCCTTAGGACTTGCTGACTTACTTACGGCTTCAAGACATTGTGCACTCGAGGGACGGCGGTCTTTACTTGGCACATTAATTAAGTTAACGGGATCATTAATCGGAGCTTCTCGAGTACTCGAAACTTCCAACGGAATTCATGCGGATTCGTATAAATCGTATAAATTGCGTGAGGTAAAACGAGCTCTAGCGGTTAACTTTGTTACGGGATCTACTATGGATGCTGCGGAACAATATATGTGTATATATGTATTTCAAAATACCTTTTACTTATGCGAATAACACTCGAGCAGACTAATTAAATCGAGAATGGTAGTAAGTATGAAGAAGATGCGAAGACAACTTGGGAGAAGGAATTTTTTTTATTTTTTTTATTTTTTTTATTTTTGTTTTCTTTATCAACTTTAATATAATCTAATGAAGTTTAAATTCAATAGAGAGAGAGAGAGAGAGAGAGAGAGAAACTTTACGAATACGACCGAAGAATGAAAATTATCGTGTCCTTTCTCGTAGTTCGTACTTTTCAATTGAAGGAAAGAAACAGGAATAGGAGATCGCATGTAAATAGTTTTGTATAATTTTTCTTTAATTGTGCGAAAATCGATCGACTTTCTCCTATTTTTTTTTTTTTAGCCCCTTCTCCTTCTCCATTTCTTTAGAGTACCGATTCCTTCGAGGTCTTTCATTCTCTCACTTCAATCTCATTTCGTTGAGTCTTTTTTTAATCGTATTACGCTGGCTCTATCCATCTCTAGCTTCCTCGACTTTCGAGCTACCTGGATTTTCACCCTGGAGAAAGAGGAATTGCCTTTTCTTTCTTCCACGTCGGTTCCATCTTTATTAGTAGTTTTTCTATCGCAGCAGGACATCGAGAAAGATCTAACTAGAGTTCCTTCGAATTAAGAAAGAAAAAGAGAAAGATATAGAGAGAAATAGAAAAAGAGAGAGAGATAGAGAGAAAGGGAGAGAGAGAGAGAGAGAGAGAGAAAGGGAGAGAGAGAGAGAGAGAGAGAGAGAGAGAGTGAGAGAGAGAAAGAGATTGGGCACCATCCTCTTCGTTTTCTCATTGCATTAGGCTGTTCAATTAGTGAAATTAAAAACTTTTCGATCGAACAGTCATGTAACGAGTTCAATATAGAAGCTCGTTCTAAGCTACCACGAAGCCTCTTGTAGACGTGGAGTCCTTCCCTTCAATCATCCACTTTATCTATATTGATACTACCCAGCTATATCGATAAATGTACCTCGCTTATGTCTACCTAGGATTTCTCTCTTTATGCATCGTTGCACGTTTCGATATTAAAGTTCATCGAACTTTCTCGTTAAGAACATTGCCAGCTAGTTATATTCGGCTTCGATTTGCTGCTATATCGATTTTATCATTCTTCACGTTAATAACTGTTACGTTATTTATCATTTAGGGAAATCAATGATATCGTTCAAAATAGTTTCGGAAGTATCGGAAATTACTAAGTTGTAGTATAAATTTATAAAATTTTTGAAAAAAAGAGAACGTCAAAGATATCTTTGGTAATCTGAATTATAATAATCAATAGATCTAATCTACTATTCCTTATGCATTACATATAATTTTTGAGAAAAGGTCGATCGATTGTGTTAGGAGAAAAGCGCCTAGCTTTCCCTCTTTTATTACTAAAGCGCTCATAAGCGAATACTAAAAATCGAGCGAGGCAAAGTCGAGGGGAGACTAATTTACTTCGTGGAAAAAAAAATATTATATCATAGGGCTGTGTAATCTCGTTACACGCATGTAAAGGGGTACCTAACTTTTTTCTTGATGCTTTGTATTATATACGAATATTATTATACATTCTTTTGATAGAACCCTAACCTCGCTATTAATATTATTTTTCTCATTAATATTATCATTATTAATAATATTATTGTTAATATTATTATTATTATTATTATTATTATTATTGTGTTATTATTATTGTTGTGATTATGGAATAATTATGTTACTATTAATTATAGTATAATATTTTTAATATATAATATTATTTATTCATGTGTTCACAAAGAAAATAGAAATGAAAATAGTAACTTGAATATTAGTTAAAGATTTCAAATCGGTAAAAGCTAATATGTAATAAGAGCGTCCAATTATAATATTAGCATTTACTTTGATTCCGTGAATATAACGTAAGGTTTCGACGGCATGTCGGACGGAAGATCTACTAGAAGGGGTTGAAAACGCTTCACCACCCTGCTTGATACTCGCGCTTCCTCAACTTCGTTAGCCTGGGTGAACATTAATGACCCACGAGAATACATTCAACCCTCCAGTAGAGACTACCTTTCTCTGTCCTCTCTGTCCTCTTCTTCCTTGTTTCTTCTTGCATTCTTTTTATCAAGCTTTGCGCGTTTGCCTTGGTCATTGACCTTTAGGAAAAAGAGAAAAAGAGAGAGAAAGAGAGAAAGAGAAAGAGAGAAAGAGAAAGAGAAAGAGAGATAGAGAGAGAGAGAGAGAGAGAGAAAGAGAGAGAGAAAGAAAGAGAGAGAGAGAGAGAACAATGAAAATCAAAAGTCCCCATCATTCCTATTTCCTCTACTTTTTCCGAATATTTATTCAAGATCACCGTATATATCGAATTCATGTATTACACGTATCTTCAATCCGATTTTTAATATCCCGGTAAATGTTTGCGTATAATAATGGAGAAAATAATAGGGTGCTAACGTCTTCTTGTAACACCTAGGCGAAATAGCTTGGTAACGAGATTTGCTCGGGTAAAATTTGTTCTACATTTTTTGAGGTCGCCGTGAGGTCGCATCGACTAGATTCTTTATTTTTCTTTTTTATTTCTTTTCTTTCTTTTTTTTTTTTTTCTTTTTTTTTTTAAAGTTAGCTATTTCATTCCTAAAGAAAGGTACATGAGAAGTTCCTTTTAAATGTGTTTGTTAAGCGAGATTAAGAGTTCGTTGTGGGCGGGGTGGGGGGGAAGTCTTCAAACTCCCTACACGATGTATCGTCTCAAGGTGTTAATCGATTTTGTCCTAGTTTACTGCCACGAGTACGAACATTAAGAGTTGCTGGGAATAAGTCCGAAAGCGGGCATGTAATATTATTCCGTGGTTCACCGTCCTCCCGTCCTTAATTCGTACGTCTTTGGGTCGAGACTTTCATTTAAATTCTCTATTGTGACCTCAACACTGCTTTACTTTGGTGCACTGCGACGCTGAAATTTATAGCATTATGAATAAGGGTCTGGTATGAACGTGGGAATATATTGGGGGATTTTTTTTTCTCCTTTTAAGCTCTTTTTTCCAACTTTTATTTTTCCATACGTAAGACCAACGAATTATTTTGTTAATTAAAAACGCGAAATATTACGATAAGAAATGTTGTTAGTTCGTTTATTTCAAAGGGTCATCTATTCGATTAGAAAATATTCTACTTGCATAAACATAGACGTTCGTCTGGGATGTGTTCTCTAAAATGTAAAATTTCGTAAAATATTACAGCGGAGAATAATTTACTGAATGACAAATTAGTAAAATGTAAATGCATGGATGGGAATAAATACTAATATACGAGAATATAAACGACATTTATTCGTTTTGACGAAATAAATTTATCCGGATCGATTTATTTTAAACTCTAGAATCGATAAGGAAAGATATATATATATATATATATATATATATATATATATTTGTCGGAACGAATACATTTTCTCTGCTGGTACGATGTGTCGAATGGCAGAGAGATGACAAGATATCAAACGGCATTGCGGAAACTGCGCGTAGCGTTGTAACATTTTCGGGTAACTATACGATCAGAAAGGTATGCATAGAAATACGAGGGTAGCTATGTAGAGAACATTTCGTTCGTATAACAGCGTTTAGGTATTGTCAGTACAAAATAGATAGGTGTACCTTTCGAACCATATATTTGTATATGTATATTACAAGATGCATACATAATTTAACGCTATCAATTTCGTGAACGGTTTATATATGTATATATACAGTATACTTAGTTATGTATATACACGCGATAATTTTCCCCAAGTATTAAAAATGCAGAAAAAAATGTTTCAAGGGAGATACCTATGGTATCAAGGAAGGTACATCGTAATAATAATTATTAACTTTGGAATAACCATGGTGAGCCCTATGAAAGTTACGTTTACATTTTTAAATAGAACTCTATATTCTTTATTACATTATTCTTATAGCTGACATTAAACTGTTTTTGAACGTACTATGTACACATATGTATTTTGTATAGCTCGTTGTTCAGTTATTATACTTCAAATTTGATGTGTAACCTGATGTACTGGGGAGAATAGTTTAATCGAATTTTGTGTGATTTCAGACGGCGAACAATTAAATTGAGCCACATCGATAGAAAATGTGTAAATGTATTATCGTTGCACTTGACATCATACAATATTCGTTTGAAACATTTTGTTGCATGTTTAATGCTTAGAGAAATAATCACGGTTATATATATAAATTGTACATACTGTATATATATACATATATATATATATATATATATATATATATATATATATATGTTTGTTTGATTTATAAAAGTATTTTAATACATATATTCCATATATAATTTTATCAATGAAATATCTATGAGTTTATTGAATTTATAAAAGGATGAAAGTGACTACGTCTTAATATAGATCATAAGCAATAGCTAATAGCGTTATTTGATCTTCCAATAGCATTTAGAGCTTGGCCGTCTGACGTCAATCAAGCTTCTCGTTATCCTTCGAAGGGATACATCCTTACGTATACATAACGGTACATACTCTGATCTCCAGCAGGAGTTAGTAATACGATCGATATTCAGAAACATGATTGTATTAATAGCATACTGGACTATAGATCTCTACTATTTCCTTAATTAAACCTCGAAGAAGATTCGAAATCTTTAAAGGATTATAAGAATATAATCTTTTGAATATGATTCAGAATTATTATTATGAACATGTTCGTTGATAATAATTTTTCATTGAATGAATAATTAAAGAAATATAAAATATTTAATTATTGATTCGAACAATATCATTAACAGAATATGTTTCTTCTAATGAAGTAAATATTTAGCGTTACTGTTAACCAGAATAGTCCGAAGATTTTCAGAAAAGATTTTATGGCATTCATTCGTGGTGTCTGTACATACATTCTATGGAGTCTCACACGTTAATTGAGAGGATGGTAGATGTGCGAGGAATACTTTCCACATGAGAATTTCCCGTTCTCACCTAACAAAGTTCCAAAGCGCTCGTAGAATTTCAACTAGGTTCTCGCTAGTCGCGGATGCGAGTCTTGCGATCGTTTTCTGCTTACAAATCGCAAAACGATTCCTTCTTTTTCCATCTCTTTCCCTTTCATCATTCTCTCTTCCAATCTTTTTTATGTTGAAAAATGTATTCCACGATGTCAAAATGTGTTTTAGTTTATCAAATATTCCCTATTCACGTTTATTCCATTCCAAGTTACTCCATATAGAATACTCCATAACTTTGTATTAATATGATAATTATTACCAGAATTAATATATTGTTAAGTCGTGGTAAGACGTGACTTAATTGGTAATCGAATATTGCGCTGAAATTTTGTAAATCGTACAAATTCTCAAAACATATATATCATGGGAGAATTTCGTTATAGGGAAGACGATTAATAACTAAATTATTAGATAATAAGTTTGTAAACATTAAAAAATAAGTGTGTTTACTTTATTACTAATAGTTACAATTGTTTCCTTTACAGTAAATAATATTAGATTCGTGTAAGTGAATTTATAGAAAGTTAAAATTTTTTCTTAGCTATTTGATAATATTTCTATCAAAGTTAATACATATTCGACATCGCTGATGGAAGAGTTTACTAAAATTGCTTGTCTGAAAAAGGCAGAACGCGGTTGCATACATAAATGAAAAATAAGATATCGAGGGTAGCGGAAGCTTATTAAAATCAGGGTTGGATCGATTCTGAGAACGTTGGAGGATCGACTATCGATTCTCAATTACGCCTTAATGGCCATCTGCAACACCCGTATCAGTCATGTGTATCGCACCACTAAGTCCAGAACGGATCATCTCTCGAGGAGTAAATGGGCCGCAAGGACGAAACCGAAGGAAGGATGATGGGAAGGACCTCTCGACCCTAGTCGTTCTCTTGGTATACATACGATTTCCTGAGAAAGACTCTCGGGAACGTTTCAAAAATTTGATTTCAACCTATTTCAAGAGTTCGCTGAGCTGACAAAAAAAGACCGTACAGAATAGTATAAAAATCACTAGACTATTTGCAAATCATATTGGAGATATAAAATAGTAAATATATGCGTAGTAGAGCTAATAAGAAACTTTTATGCTACTCGAATATTCAAAAATACAAATAATTTGGATGTCTAAAATTATAATATATCGAATCATTCGAATGATTTTACTTTTATTTATTATTTCAAGTCTTTTAAATATGACGATCTTTTTTTTTTTTCCTTTTATAAAAATACATGGATCCTTCGTTCCGCGGGCGAATTGGCATTCAGTTAATAGCGGCTTTTCTCGATGTCTGCAGACAAATCATTGTACGCTTTCTTCAACTTCCAAGAAACGAATTTTCCGCCCGCCGGCACGTGGGATTGAAATATGGTCGGGAGGATTCGTATCCCTCGGATCGTGGGAACCTCCTCTACTCGAGAAAAGAAGAACGAGAAAATTTTCGTCCGATCGGGTTCGACCGGAGTTTATACCGGAAAACTCTGCCGATTCTATAGGATTTCCAAGTAACCCCTTTTCTCTACCCCTCGCTCTCCTTCGATAAAGCAGATATACCTGTATATGTATTTCGCGTCCTTTCGTTTATACCGGAAATTTCGTTGCGTAAGATCCAGGAAAAGCTTGCTTCTTATTCGTTTGCCTCGACAAATCAGAAAATTTTAACAAACTCGGAAGAAGGATCTTCGATTTCCGATCGGTTATAGACTCTTTTTGAATTATCCTTTGACTATTTGCACTCTTCAGTTATCATTGGGGTAACTAACGATTAACTAAGAATAAAATATAAAAATAATAAATCATAGATTAAATTATATAGATAACTATAACAATGCAAAGGTATTAAGGATAGTTTATATTAGAGCTTAGATATTAGCTTTCTCCAAAGATTTGTATCACTTTTCTTTCCATTTGTATTACTTAACTCTCACCATGATTGTTTCACGTATATACGTACATAGATTGAACGAAGTGAGAAGCGAAGAAAAATAAAGGCAAAAAAGCAGGTAGGTCATTTTTGTACGGTCTTTCATTCAACGAGAAATTGGGGCAAGCGTTTTAAAGTTCATTGAAAAGCTTACGTGGGGAATCTGGCAGGAGGTAAAGAATCTTGACAAGGCAAATTTAGAAAGCTCCTTCTTTGGCCCTGAAAGAACACGAGTAGTCGCTTTCTGTCGCTCAAGTATTTATACTCTAGTCCAGCCAAAACTTTTTCTCTTACTCTTGTCATTTCCTTTCTACGTATCTTACGAATTTTTTATAAACATTTAGAGCGTTTTCATATGAGTTGCTGGAGATATTACGAAAAATGTAATTATTAATAAATCAAAGAGAAATATTATCTATCAAGATACTCAAAGTAACTATATTCTTTGATACATACGAGTTATGTCTATATTATGATAACATCAGTTACGATATGTGTATAATTGTATTCGTAAATTCATTTATTATTATCTGCTTTTACACGAGCGTTTATTATACGTCAGAATATGTACCGCATATAAAGACACATTGCAATCAATATTTACGTTCATATTAATATTGAAATGAATTACAAAATCACGTACGAATGGTTATGTGTTATTGTTCGCTTGAAAACGGATTACGCATCTGTGTGTATACTAAAGTATCAATTATTATTTTTAATAAGCGATTACGTAGTATCGTAGATTATTATTTTTTTGTTATGTTAATGCTTAAAAAAAGTCATCATAAAAGTAGAATATTATAAACGTTCGTATTTAAATCGGCCATATTTTCTTCAATTGAAATTTTGTTTGCTATGATTTGTTTTTTTTTTATTTTTTCTGAAAAAGAAACATTTAGGATATTATTTTGGGAGATTACGCTAATTGGAATTCCGAATCATGCGTTACATACCTTGGCTCTACGCATTTACGTGCGGTTTAATTACAGTCGCTTCTTTCTTTTCAAGGTAGATCTACCTCGACATCTGCGGCACGGTTTCGTTTCGCTCCAAATATTCAGAGTATTATCCTGCAAAATTTCATGGATGAAGGATAATACACGCAACCTAGCGTAGCTCGCGTTAACCATGTCAAATCATTTAGCATTTTTTCACACTTTTAAAAGATTTAGAAAAAATATTATAGAAACGTCTTATTATTTGAAGAAACGCAATATTTGTGTATGTACAGGGTGATCCATTTAAAATCCCAACACATAATTATTTTTCTTGGATTAAATTTTTTTATGTGAAAAGATTAATAACAACAATGATTTCAAAAGCACTTTGTTTGGATTTTTCCATGTCAAAGTCATGTCAAAGTAAAAGAAAAAAAATGATTCTCTTTTACAATTTTGCTTTTTTATGAGCAATCATAGCATTATAACAAATGTATATTGTTACATAAAAAAAAAAAAAGAAAAGAAACACCGACAACAATCTTGATATCTAAAAATAATGATCTTGATAAAAAATTTCCATACCATTATATTTCATCGTTCGAACGTGAAAATTTGTCCTGCAACAATATTTCATACCGCACCAATTGAAAGGAGATAGTCAGATCAAAATAGGACACTCAGTATGTCATTTGCGTCGTTAGAGCTTGCATAAAAAGTAAGAAGAAAGTCAGAAGAAGAAGAAGAAGAAGAAGAAGAAGAAGAAGAAGAAAAGTAAGCAATGAAGTCGCAGCATAAGTTAAAATAAAATCTCTTTTTTTTTTGTCCCTTTTTTTTTTAACGAGCTTAACGTTTAGAAAGACACGACGTCGTCGTGGGGTTGGAAAGGTTAAGTAAAACCACTTAGGACGTGGACGTTGACGTGGCTAGAAGAAAAATATAGTGGCGAACGCCACAGAAACTGGGTGGAGGGAAAAGGATGCAACGAATAGGTGGCGTGTCTTCTTGTAGCAGCTCGTGCTGCGAGGAAAAGGGAGGTGAATGTGAAGGGTTGGGGATGAGACAAGGTAGGGGAAGACTCGGAAAGGGAGGACAAAATTTACCACCTGCAGCTGGACAAGCGGACACGTAATTAAGCCGAGCAGATAAACACGCAATTACCCCAGCGACGACGGGAACGAGGACTCCAGTCAGGGTGGTTGGAGTTGGTCGAACTCGTTCGTCGCGTGGGAACTCGTTTCCCGTTGCAGTTAGTACTAATATTACCAGCTCAGCGTTACAAGTGAAACAGACGAATCCTAAAGGAAAAATGAATCTACTCCAGAGAACATCGTCTCGTCCTATACTTTTTTTATTACTTTTATTTTTGGAGAAGCTTAAAGGATCTAAATTTTAGCATCCATTTCATTCATTCATTCATTCATTCGTACAGTTTTTACACTTCGTTATACATTCTATATCGGACTGATACGAATAAACACATTCGTTCTCTCGTTAGAGAGCAAAAATTTACTCAATGGGATTAGGATAGGAACTAATTTTATAGTTCCTAAAAGCTTGTTTTTCGAATATGAAATATCATATTCATACATATGTTCTTCTTGTGAAAGGAAAGAAAAAATATATTTCCTATGTAATAAGTTTTTTTTTTCTCTTGAGATATATTTATTTCTATTTTTATTGAATATTATATATGAATATTTAAAATATATTTAATAATAAATGAAAATATAATAGAATAGATAGACGTAGATAATAAAATATTCTAAATCTTTCTAAATCGAAATGATATTAATTTTATGATCGAAGTTCTTATTTCTATCTTTGTTATATAAGAAAGAAATATCGAAATTCTTGATATATTTTGAAAATATCACAGTTATAAATTTATGAAAAATAACGTTCTATAAATTTAACGTTTAGGTATATTGCAAGACTATCTAATAATAGTATAATAATAGTCATTGTGAAATTATTCTCATTTAATTAGCTTTAACCGTTTTAATATAATAACAGTTCTAATATAATGGTTCTCTGTATCTTTGATTCAGGATAACTTTGAAATAGCATCAACTATTTCATTTTATTTTAATCCCATGAGAGACGCATTTATTCTTCGGTCGAGTTGATCGATATCTTACAAACGATATCTCGTTTTCTCGCTTTAATCACGAACTACTTAAAAATTCTTATCGTTTTTCTCGGATCGCATCGAGCGAAGAACAGAAATTGCAGCGAAAGTTTCGACGTACCGTATGCATCCGCAAACTCGTCGATAAATCTTCGAAAGTATTTCGACGGTAATACGCGAACATCCATTTTGAGGAACAAAATCTTTTTTTTTTTTCTTCTTCTTCTTCTTCTTCTTTTTTACACTTACCTTCTTGAAAGCTTCGATAGAAGGATGGAGAAAGATAGATAGATAAAAAGTGAGAAAAAAGAGAAAAAGTAGAAAGAGAGAGAGAAAGAGAGAGAGAGAGAGAGAGATGGTAAGAAATTTTAGTCAAGGAATTTCACGAAGCGTCGTTTGAGTATATAGGTGGCGAAAGGGCCAGACAGTTATCGGATGATAACTTTGGTGCATCGCAGGAAAGAGAGAGAGAGAGAGAGAGAGAGAGAGAGAGAGAAAGAGCAACGATGATAATAACCGTAGGAGGCAAAGAGACGTCGTTAAACGGTGGCATGGGCGAACATAAATCGTGAGAAAAACACGCGTGGCAAAATTGCCACGGGCCGGCGCTACCATCGTTGAAAAATATGTCACTTTCCGCCTTCTTTACATACATCGTCCATCTCCGTTTCTCTTCTTATTTCTTCTTCTCTTCTTTATCCTCTTTTCGTTCTTTACCACGTAGATATCGTTCATTTAATTAGCCATTTAATTAATAGCGTGCATTTTAAAATCGTGATGTATCGATCTCATATTTTATATTTTCATATGCTAGAACGTAAATCCTTGAAAAATTAGAATATAGCACGCAAGACTAAAATTACAGTAAGATAATTAAATGTTTGCGTAATATTTAAGGATAAATCATTTAACCCTTAATAGCTATCGATAAACAAATTTACGTTATTCCTATGGCGTTTAAAATATCTCCACTGATACATTATCTTTTATTTTATGGAAATCGATATTAAAAAGAATTTTAATTAAAATTTTTTTTTTTTTTTTTTATTATTAAACATTACATATGAAAATTACATAGGAAAAATTAATTTTTACGATAATTGCGAATAACGTTGCGACGGTTAGGAGAAATAAATTTATTACATTGTTTGCATTTCACTTTGTATTTTCTTTTTCTTTCTTTTTTTTTTCTTTCTTCTTCTTTTCTTCTAAATATGAAATTTCATCGATGACAGCACTTTATATTTCGTTTAGATAAAATAATATTTAGTCATTATATTCGAAATAGTAAATCGTCGTCGTTTCTTCGAAGGAAAAATCTTCACATCTTCGAAAGAGTTTAAATATTTGAACCGTATTTGAATCGCGTAATAAAAGGAAGGTAAGACGATGGCCTCTGATTTGTCGCTTCCTGAAAGAGAAGTGGAAATCTCGAATTCTTTGGTAAATCGTAACTTTTACAAACTGCCTACACCCTTCGCAGCCACTTTTATTGACTCGCGCTTTTTTCTTCTCACAACCCTTATTGCCAAAGCATACCGCCGTGTAAAGTACATTACGTCTTGGCAAGCCTTGGAATTCGAGAGACGCCATTTCTTACTCTCTCTCTCTCTCTCTCTCTTTCTCTTTCTACCAAATTTTTCTACTAGCGAATCGTCGACGATCTGTCGCTTCCAATTACGATTTAAGAAAATAAGTTCTTTTAATCTTTTTCCTCTGATATAGTAATACGACGAAAGATTTTCTTGTTAACCCTTATTTCTATTTCTATGACGAATCACGTCAACAACGAGAAATGCCTTTTCGAATAAGCTTAAGATATATCTTGAACGATAAAGATAACGATAAATGATGCGATGTTGAATGTAAAATGTATTTAAAAAGAATAAAAAAAAAAAAAAAAAAAAAAAAAAAAAAAAAAAAAAAAAAAAATGAAAAAAAAAAATAAAGCAAGCCGGGTTATCCATTAAAAACGTTTACTCATGATCTTGCACTTTCATTCATCATAATTTCTTTTCCTTGATCTTTCATTAATAACGATAAAAGATTAATGTCTATTGCGTTGGCATATTTACGGAGCCAATTTATGTGCAATACTTTTATTGATACTTTGATTATAAATTTTTTTTTTCTCTTGCTCAAGAATACGTTAGATCTTTGTTCGTAACTTCGTGATTATTCAATATATGCATATAAACGTACGTACTTATGCATATATATATATATATATATATATATATATATATATATACATATACACATATTCTAGAGGTATTCTCGCGTTTACATTGAATTCCGTATAGACCGAAGCATCCATGCGATTTCTCTGCATATTTCCTGCAGGAAATAATTTATCTCGCTCTGTCGAGGAAAACGGTAGAAAAACCTCAGGTAAACGGGATAAAAGTTTTTCAGAATCTAAGGTCAACAGAGTTGGAGGAATATTGTCAGGAACGATTACTGGCACGATATTAAATGGGTTTAAAGGATATAATAAAAATTAACGTACGCTATAAATATTTTTAATTTCAATTGAAAAAGTTGCAAAATTATTAAAATTTATAAAAATTATTTTGCAAGAACAGAATAACGCACGTAATCGTTATAATCTTCGATCATATCGATTTGATCATACGCGGTAAATATCTATATCGAACAAATTTTACATTACATCGATTCTAAATGACACGATACTTAGCTATTCATTTAATTTAGATTTATAAGTTCATCTTGAACTTATTATACTTTCTTAAAAACGATTTTACTAAAGGATTTGCATGTTTTTACATTAAAATAACTATTACTAATTGGAACAGGTAAAATAGTATGTGTTAGAGTTTCAAGAACGTTGAATAAGGATCAATGTGTTATAATCAATGTATGTCATGAATATGAAATAACTTTATTTTTCATAATTATAAAGATATTATAAATTCCATCCTTTTCCAATGAATTCTCACATCTGTTCTTACACGATCTACGATGTGCTTTGTTTTGTTCTCTTCTCTTTCGTTTTTCCCGATACAGACTTCCGAAACAGCGCACGCTGCCTAGCATATGGAGGAGGTAGGTACTGCATTGCAGTTGCCCGCCGTCTAGTCTACTGGGTATTCAGGTATAGCCAGGCACGAGAGTCAGCTACACTTGGCCGCGAGAAACGAGATACGGCACAAGGTAACTAAGCCAGTAGCGTAATCTCACCATGCTCGAGGAAGAATCGTTCAAAAAATTACTTTCCAATCGTTCTCATCTTAGATTTTATTATTTTATTCGATGTATCTCCTTATGCAGAATGTTTCACAATAAGAATTATTTCAATGATCGTAAATATAGGAACAAAAAAAAAAAAGAAAAGAAAAAAAAAGAAAAAAGAAGAAAAATAAAATCAATAATTTATCTTTAAGATCGTAAATTTATATAGCACCTTATATATATATATATATGTATATATCGATTATTTCATTTCATCATTTTATTGTAAAATTTATAATGGGATAAGCAAATGCAATGAATCAAAATTTATGCAACTTAACATGAACGTTACGAGGGTACTATATTTATAAGAAGTACTTTTTATTGTTTTCAAGTTTTGAATTTGTCGTTGTAATTCTTCTTATGTATTATGAAATACCCTATATTTTCGTCGATATATCTGACTTCCTATCAAAGTTTCCATTTCTTTTTTCGATAAAAATGTTCTCGACAAGTCGACTTCTTGGCAAATTCTTTCGCTCGAGAAATTTCGAATCTCTCTTTCTCTCTCTCTTTCTTTTTTTCTCATTGTAAGAAAAAGATCTTTGTGAAAATAAAAAGGAACAGAAGTTTAATAGGGAAGTTCGCTCTTGGTCGATAAGTGAAGAGGTTGGTACGGTGCAATTGCTTGTCGACTATGGGCCACTTAAACACAGTTAAGCACGAAGGTCAGCCCTAGTCCAGCGAATGATCGAGCTAGTGATTCGCCTAGTTACATAACCGGAACAATGATGGCCATTCAACGTCGTTAAACGTAGAAACTTTTACGCAATATAAAAGACTATCTTTATTTTGAGAAAAGAAAAAGAAAAAGAAAATATTCAAGTTCCTTTCTGCAGGCTTCATTTATAAAAGTTTACGTACAATTTCTGACATAGTTAAAAACAAACATAGAGAATTATTCTATATTTTTTTTTCGTAGAGAGATAAAAAAGGAAAATGTATAATCAATTATTAAGCTTATATAACTCAATCCTTTTCTTCATATCTAATCAAAAATTATATAATGTTAAATTTATAATATAACTATGGTACAATAAATGCAAACATTATCAAACTTACTTAGCAAAGCATTAACTTAACAAACATTAATGATTACTTTTAAATAAATTAACGATTAAATTTGTAATTCAAAAGTGTGAAATAAAATTTAAGATTTTCTTCAATTTCAAATTTACATTGTAGAGAATTAAGAATGACGGGACAATTATTGTTTTTACGGGATATAAATTATAAGAAGATCGTTTGACGATTAATCGAAAGCAAAGTCCATGGTAAAAATAAATGAATAAAAAGAAAAAAGAAAAAAAAAGAAAAAGAAAGAACAAGTATAATTAAATTCGATCGTAATTTCGTTTCCATCGTGTATAAGTATTATTTTATTTTAATATTGTTATTCTATTATACCGTCGCATAATACGAGTTTTATTAGTGGACCCAGATCGATGATATCGGTATGCAACATTACTGTATCGAAAAATTGAAAAAGGGCGAGCCGGAGTATAATGGATAAGAGAAAGAAAGAGTTGGAGGAGGAGAAGGGTATTGCTGCATTGAATTAGAAGGCCTTTTATTAAAAAACATCGGCAAACCAATTTCACGTCGCAATGTTTCTAAAATATTTCTGGCCCGTTGCAAACATTGCATAGACAAAAGCAAACAGGTGAACCAATATCGAGTATATTTGTAATCAAACTAATCAAATTTTATCGAATATTTTATTTAGTGAAAATACTTTTGCTCTCTCTTTTTTTCTTTTTTCTTTTTTTTTTTTTTTCTTTTTTTTGAAATCAGCCAATTCGATCTTAAACGTGTGAAATAAAATCGTAGAATTTATCAAATTTAAATATTGCATCTTCGTGGAATTTAATGAGGCTAATACGAATGTGTATTTACTGAATAAATAAAAGAAAAAGAAATGATATAAAAAAAAAAATGTAAAAGAGAAAGAAGATGAGAATAGAAATAAAAGAATAGAAATGGACGTTAACATTTCGTTCGCTTTGATTTCCAACATAGTATCTAGCTATGCGTTCGGTCTTTTGATCGATCGTCCGAATGGAAATGCGTACGTTTAATCTGGTATCCCCCAATTCCCACGAACTCTGTCTACTATTCTCGAAGCTCGAGGTACCGACCGTGATATCAAACCACAAATCCTTTTGTACGAATCCCACCATGATGACCTTATCTTGCTGTTCCTTACTCTTTTACATTTCGATATATATCTTATTCGAAATCTCTGATCTTTGTAAAGAATTTATGTAGAAAAATTTTAAAAGATATGATTGATTATTATTTATATTTCATTGAGAAATTATTTTTGTTAATTAAAATGATAATTCGATTGAGTAACAAATTGATAAAATAAATTTCAAATTGTTATCAATAATGATACAGGATTAATCAATAACTATTATCATCTCAAATATTTAATTAAGTTATTTTTAATTTTTATGAAAATAATATTTGAAAATGAAGTTACGTTATTTAATAGGGATACATTTAATGATGGAAAAAATTTTTTTTCAAAGTCACCTTTTTTTTTTTACAAAATTACAAGATCAAATCCATATTCTTTTAAATGAAAACCCACGATTTTTTTCTCTCTCTCTCTATATATATATATAAATTGATTCCTCGTGCTATTCTGAATAGAATTTATTCGCAACACAAAGTTCTCCCAAAAAAGGAAAAAAAAAAGTAAATATTAGAATGCAATGTTAAAAAATAATTAGTTCGCGAGGTATTTTGAAAAAATGTTTGATAATATACGTAACTGTGGCAAACACATCTTTTTTTTTATTATGGAAGTTAGAAAAAAACATAAGAGAAAAAGATGAATGATACGAAGTGAAGTACATAGTCACGATTATATTGTTTTTATTAAATGTGCACATATATATATATATATATATATATATATATATATATATATGCATCATAGTAAAAATCATCCATAAAAACCAAAGATAGTCAGAATATTTGACGTGGTAATAGTTATTGGATTCATACAATATAATTCAGAAGATACATTCTCGTTAAACTCTTTCATTTTATACAAATGCGATCATTGTAATAAAATAAGGTATAGATCGATGGTGAGTAATAACGTATAGGTACACAACCCGTTGTTCGCGTGGACAACGTTAAGTGTCGCGTGATCGAAGTCATAAATTCTTACACGCGATGGAACGCAAGATAACTGCGAAGAAAAGAAAAGAAATAATATATTAAATTTCGCGTTACGGCAACTTTAGGTTTTTCTTACTCCAGCCTCTGTGATAAAATCTTTCGTAAGTTATGTAGTATTGGCCAAATACTTGGAACAGGCAAAGAATATTAAAGGTCATGTGAATTTTTCTTTTCTTGTTTATTATACGTCGCCGCTATAAAATGTCTCATGTTTTTTTTCTTTTTTTTTTTTTTTTTATTTTTTTTTTCTTTTCCTCACAACAAGATCCCCCACCAACAAGATCTAAATCTCGCAAATATAGAAAAATAATTAAGTACACTCTTTACAAAAAAAGTTTTAATAAATTAAGTAAGTTTCTTGTATCTCGTAATTTCGTGGCTTTAAAATTTATCGCGTTTTTCATAATTACGAATGAGAGGAACAAAATTAGCCATTTTGAATGATACGTATCAACTAAGTTGTGTGTTATATATCGATAAGAGGAACGAAGGTTTCTAGTAATGTCTCCATTTGTCCCAGTGATGTCTCTGTGGATTATGATAGAGTAGAGGCTAAGACAGATAAGGGATATGTGCGTGCGCGCATGCGTGTTTGCATGTGTATGTGTATATATGTGTTTATATATATGAGAGAGAGAGAGAGAGAGAGAGAGAGAGAGAGAGAGAGAGAGAGAGAGAGAGAGAAACAGAAAGTAGGCAGTATGAAGCTGAACTGTTAAGCATCAGTGATAATAAGCAATGATGTACGGTGTTAAGACCGATTCTGATTAGTCCTTTGTCATTCGGAAACAGTATCGATCGGTAGTTCATATTCTCAATAATATCGTGACTTGACGACGAGCTGATTTGTGGCCGTGCGACACTGTCAATTTCGTGATGTAGATATGTACATATGTACCTACATGTACGATTGTGTTTTCACGAATGATTTGTTAAATCAAGATGTTTAATGAATTATTTTCATGCGTTATTTTTTTGTTTTTTTTTTTTTTTTTTTTTTTATTATATCGATAACTTTTTATATTTTACGATCAGTACAATTTTTATCGTACGTGTTATATAGCATATATAAATTGCAAAATATTTTTTGATATTTTATATTAAGTTCGATACTTCATTAATATATGATTTATTTAAACGTAAATATATCTACATATTATTTGTTTTTCTATGTAAAACGACGTGAAAAAAAAAAGGAACGATCATTTTTGTACAATTAAGTAGAAAAAAAATATGACTTCTCTGTTAAAATCGAATCGTGAGAAATCAAAATATCATTTCTTTTCAAAAGAATTTCTTATCTTTAATATTTTACGGGATCTAAAAGTAAATTGAAATCCAAAAAAATGAGAGAGTATTTTAAAAGAATCCAATCTAATAGGAAGCATAATACTTCTTAACGAATTAACATAGTTATTTGGGAAATAGTAAATGTTAAATGGAACAGGAACGTTTAAAATATTAATTAAAAAGCAAGAATAATATCGAACGATAGCATAGAATTATATTAACAGTAGAGAAGCGAATTGTATATATAAATTACTACAAGTTATATATATATAAATTATAAATCGTAACATAACAAGTTGGATTACTCATTATCTATTTGACTATGTTATGAAAACAACGAAATAGAGTGATGGGTTTAATATGTTCGATATATGTATTTATAATGATCTCCTTTAGTTATATTCTGATGTTCGAATGGATCCATATTTTTACGCCCTGTATGTAATAATGTTTTATAATTTAAGCGCGTTAAAAAAGTGACCTTGAAATAGAAATTTAACACGATTATTACGCGCTTAGTAGCTTTTGACAAAATCGAATTGAACTGACTGATAACGCGTTTACTCCGATAATTCGATGAATTTTCACGATAGATCGATCAAAGGACTATACCAGGTATTTCCGTGTAATCAGACGGAACCTCGAAAGTGGAACGATCGGTAATTCATGTTGGTTTGGTATCGAAGCTTCGTTCATTCGTATCACGGCAAATGGTTTTCGAACTTTCTCACAAATACTTTCATTTACTCTTCACTAACTTTAAGGAATTTTCCAGGCACTAATTTTCTTAGTCTATCCCTAAGGAATTTATAAGTTTTCTTGATTCATTGCGATGGAACGATACGAAATTACGTTTGTCGTTTATCATGTTTTATCCCTTTAAAGATAAAGATAATCCATGTACGTTATAAAAATTACCTTCCGAAGGAGCGTCAAAAAAAGAAGGAGAAAAAGAAAAAGAAATGGAAAAGAAAAGCCGATCAGCGAAACTCGTTCCTCTCGGGGAATCGAAGTGGATCATCGCGAAAGCTAAGGGCCTTAACCCGATTTGCGGATGGAAACATCTATCGGTCGGTCAATCGATCCTTTGGAACCATGGAGAACTCTCTCTCTCTCTCTCTCTCTCTCTCTTTCTCTCTCTCTCTCTTTCTCTTTATTCCTTTCTTTGTTACAATATAATCTCATATAACTTCTTCTCGTACGAGAATCGAGGTGGAAAGTTTCGAAATAGCTCGAAGAATCGTACCATCCGGTTACACTGATTGGTAGATCGGTAAGGAAAAAGTCACCATAGTCGAAAGGAGTTCCTCGATTAAGCGCGTATCTTTTATCAATCGCCTTTATTAACTTTATGAGTACGGATGCCGAGTTGATTAGTTAGCGTAGTAGATAGGTAGGTAGGTAGGTAGGTAGGTATGTAGGTAGATGAATTTCTCGAAATTGCCTCGACTCCGAAGTAAAACGATTTACGTTTGCAATCTCCGATTCTCCCGGATTCGATCGCGAATAGGAATGTTTGGTGTACGGAAAACGAAACCACGCTTTATCAGATCTCCCTCCCTTTCATCCTCTTTCTCTCTCCCTCTCATTTGCCAAAACAATTAATCAGAAACAGCCGTTATTAATAAAGCTCAGGGAACATCTGCGTAAGATGAATGCTGCTTGAATTATCGTGTCGTGCTATGGCCAATGGGTTAGTAGGTCCACTCGTATACCATAATGGGGGACCATTACATCAGGAAGGTATTGTCACTACAAAGGTACTGTTATTCACTATTCGAGTATTGTTATACCTACGATATCTTCCTCTCTCGTATCACGCATACACATGCATGCACGCGTAGACGAGCTTCTGCTTTGTCCAAACGATAACACACCAACGAGAAATCGACGGGAGAACAGCTCCGCCGGTGGAATGTGCACGTGACCGGTTATTGCAAAATCGTGCACCGGTTTAACCTACTGGCAAGCTACCGTTGCTGCTGCTGCTGCTGCTGCTGCTAGTGCAGCTGCTGTTGCTGTTGCATGCACACGCGAGAGACCGCTGAATATCGATTAAGATAGACAAGAACCCGTTTCGAAATCACGCGCAAACGATTCGAGTTAGTCAGCTCGCGCGTTTATTCCAATTTTACCAGCGTTGAACATCGAGTCTGTTTTTGTTTTTTTTTTCTTTCTTTTCTTTTCTTTTCTTTTTTTTTTCCTTCGTTGTTTTTTATTTATTTTTATTTTGGTTTTTTTTTCTTTTTTTTTGTTTTTTTGTTTTTTTTTTTTTTATATACGATATATAGACACACATCTGTATCTATCCTTGGGGACTCTAGCGTTAGGTAATTTGAATTCGACTGTTCTCACTGTAACATCGTTATCACACTCTCGTCGGCCACGACGAGAAAAAGTGTGTATGCACGATGGGAAAACGAAGAAGAACATACGAGAAAGCACGACTTTACACGACACACGTTTCTCTGTTAACGTATTATCGAAAGAGTAATGGTTTCTGTTGCAATATCGATGCATCTCTAACACCTATTTGCCACTTTTCTTCATTCGTTTTCGTACTTACGTTTTTCGCGATACGATAAACGGAGTATTAAGCGTTGCGTGTTCAACACGGTTCTACGTTTTCGCTCATTTTCCTTCCTTTTTCTTTTTTTTTTTTTCTTTTTATATTCTCTGCTTCGTATTGTTACACTATTCTTTCATTTTGCATTTTGTAGTTTTCTAGTGCATACGAATATACAGGGTGTCTCATTTATTAAAGACTCGTTGTAATATCATCGAAAGTTATTAGTGATAAAAGAAAATGTTTTTGAACAAAGGTAGAAAAATATCGGTGTACTTTGGAGATAAAAAGATATTTGAGATATTTTTAAACGAAATAAAAATTCTCCGAGGTCTCGTTATTCGAATCATTTATTGAAAAACGTAGAATTTGATTTGATTTAAACGGAACTATCTAACCGTACTCTATAAATTTCATTCGAAATATTTAATTTGATTCATAACAATTTTAAAAATTGTACTATCCGATATATCGTCTTAAATAGGACACCCCATATATATATATAGATATATACATATACATATATATATATATATATATATAGATACACAGGTTTATATTTGTTAAAAGTAAATATAACCGTTTTCTCGACGCCTGCGTTCCTTCTTTTTCCTTCGTTGCTTCATAGTCGGTACAAAGGCAGAGGAAAATATTCGCCAGATGCAAAATGACCAAGTTTATTCGGGACCAACATACGACAGCTTTCCTTTTGCTCTGACCTCTTTTTGATTCCTTTTCTCTGATTTTCAACGTCGGCCATCTTCCTTCCTTCCTTCCTTCCTTCCTTCCTTACTTCCTTTCCCCGTTCCTACATTTACTTGAATTCTCTCTCTCCCCCTCCCTCCCTCCCTCTCTTTCTGTACTCACACACTTTCGATCCTTAAAATTCCGCTTATTTTTCTTTCCTTTTCCATGTTTTCTCTCTCTACGGAAAGAGAACAAGCGAGTCGCTGTCACAAAGCGGAAGGATTTCCCTCATTCTTTTTTTTTTTTTATTTTTTTTTTTTTCTTTTTTCTTTTCTCCGTGGCGATTCAAGCTCGCAAACCGAGTTTGGACTTCTTCTCTTTCTCTTTTCCCCTTTCAAACAAGGAAATGGAAAAGGATCGAAACTAGATTCGTGGCAGCATGTGTGTGTCTGTGTGTGCGATATCTCGAAATGAAAGTACGATAAAAAATCGAACTGTACATTTCCAAAAGAACATTGCGAAACGAACTGACTATAGGATTCCCTTTTGAGGTATTCTTTCGAAGAAGTGTTGGAAGATCGCAACGACGTAGCGAGGGATGAAAAATAAGCCTTTGTACTTTAACGACAGAAAGAGAAAGGAAAGAGAGAAATGTGAAAAGCATTCTATTTCGAGACGATAGCTACGATGATTTTCACAAAATTTTCGTTATCCGATCGCTCTATTTTCTCTTTATCCCAGTTTCTTTTGTTTTCTTTTCTTTTTTTTTTTCTTCTTCCTTCATTTTTTATTTGTTCGCCAACCATAAACTGCTTCCTTACGTTTCTCGGCTTCAACAAAAATGTCTCTCTATAGTACCATCTCCTCAACTATTCCACATTTATTCGTTTCTCTCGAGTATAACGACGTGAGCTGTAGAGGAACAAAAAAAAGAAAAAGAAAAGAAAAGAAAAGAAAAGGGAACGAGATAGAGATAGAAGTGGTGGTGAATCCTCGTCGACGAATCTTAAATTCGTGGTGCGTCGATGGGGAATCGAACGGAAGTTTTCCCCTTAAATCCCCATCTTTTCCCCAGGGGCATAGGAGAGAGAGAGAGAGAGAGAGAGAGAGAGAAAAAAGAGAAAGAGAAAGAGAAAGAAAGAGAGAGAGAGAGAGAGAGAAGCAAGAAAAGAAGAAGAAAAGCTGCTGGATATATGCGAGAAACCGATTTTCGAAGTGTTACCTTACAACTTCCTCCCCTCACCTTCCTTGCTATTCCTCTCGATCATTTTGTCTCTTTCCTATTCTTCCTTCCTATCACTCAAATTTACTCTACTCCTTTTGGGAGTATACGAAAAGAGAATGCAAAAAAAAAAAAATAAAGAAAAAGCCTTTTTCGTAGATCATCGAACGTAATCAAGCGTAAGAATTATTATTAGAGTATACAAACGAATAATGTTTTTTTTTTTTTTTACTTTAAGTAATTAGCACTTAATTACTAAATTCATTCCGATTGAATTCTTGAGAGAGATTTCTTTTTTTATATATTAATATTCTTAATGCACTAGAATTAATATTATAGCTCGATATTATATTGTATTTTTTAATGCGTAAGACTTCTTCTATGTCGCGTTACGTAGAAATAGATAGAATATAGAAATATTTGTGGTTGTAAGGGAAAAATGCTTGGTGTCACTTTCGATGTATTCTCCTTTGAAAATTTTGATTATCAATTCTTCTTGTTAGCAATGCTTTTTTGTTTCCTTTTTAATATATAAATATATATATATAATAAGACGAAACTAACTATTCATGAAAAGAAAAAAAGAAAATAATAGGGAAAAAAACTGTACAGCTTACGAGACGGTCGTAATATGGCAGTAATCATTTTTTTCTTTTCTTTCTTTTTTCTTTTTTTTTTGGGAACGAACATATTAAAAATGATCAAAGTTATTGCCGTTCCATCCAAGTAGATGCACTTATGTAATATAATATTCTAAAAGAAGATTGAAGAGTAATCAATAATGTAGTTTGTTTTTCTTCTTATTTGAATAATTGACATTCAACCAATATCGTTATCGTTATTATTTCATTCTATAATTGCTTCTATTAATTCAATTGACGCGTATGAAATGAAAGCCTTTTTATATACGTGTTCAATGTAATACTTCATTTTTCAATCAAATTTAATTTTCTTCGCAATATATCTATATTAAACTTTCATGAAAATACTTTAAATAATATCAAAGAATTATTATTAAAAAATTAAATTTAATATGTCACTAATAAACTTAATTTGCATGGTTATAACACGATATATCACGTTTATACATTTAACGAAAACAATTTTGATAAGATAAAATGAAAACTCAAATTATTGGGATTTTGAAATATCGAAATCAATCTTCTTGCAGTTATTTTTTTTTTCACATTTTCAAACTGAACATTTTATCTCGTAACTAACTTTTATATATTCGCGCAATTCTCAATGAAAGAAAACTGTCAAAATTATATTATCCATTTTTATCCTCGTTTCCATCTCTCTCTCTCTCTCCTTCTCTCTCAATTCTGCACTTTCACCTTTTCCGGTACTTTTTCTCTCTTCTCTTCCGGTAACATAGTAGGCATTCGTGCATGGGCGCATCTTTGTACGCGCAAATAAAACATTAAATCGTGCATGAATTTCGTAGAAGTTGCTGCGTACGATGCCAGAGTGTGTCGTTTCTATAAAAGAATTGTAAAATCGTTTTTGATGATCGTGATAAATTTTATTTCTCGTTCAAAATTTCAATATCGAGTATCTTTATTGTGGTACACCATTTTATAGAGAATGAAAGCATAATTACAAATTTCTATAGACCGACAAGTATTTATTCTGTTGGTTTATAACAATCATTCAATTTTTTAATTGATACATTTTCTATTCATACACACACAAAAAAAAGAAACACAATTGAAAAAAATTGAATCAGTTAATTCAGGAATAGGCAACTTCTTCTCCATCGCGAGCTACATTATTCTGACCATCAATCAATCCGTTCTACCGCTATTTATGTTCATCGGTCATTGATCTGATCGATTATTCATAAATAGACAGGAACAAAAATCGTGCATCTCACAAAGTACAACGGTGTCAAATAATGGGGATCTTCTCTTTACACCTTATCAGAACAGGCAAGTAGAAGGAGTCATGTAGCGCAAAATCCAACAGTTACCCAGCCCTGATGGGTTAGTTGAACTTTTACTTCTTTAGATATGAAAACAAAGCCCATTAAAGAAACTTCTTTCGAATGTAATGATCGAGATTATTAATTAGATTAAAACATTAAGACTAATTATAGAGCTATAACACAATTTGCTATAGTTTGTCCTCTGCAATGTACATGTTATAATAGATAATTAAAAGTTTAACGCTTGGAAAGTTAGCTTATCACGATATCAACAATTTGTCGATCAAATTCAATATTTTATTTTTCAAGAATGGAAGATAAAGTCATTGACTAAAAAGAAATTAAATCAATTTTTAAAGATCTTCATAATTGACACTTTGAAAATTCAAATAATTCGTTCTATTTGGAATTCCTACTCGTTAAATAAATCTCTTAAAATACGTAGAATAAACATCGGCGATCGTCTTGAAATATTCAGTAGAGGCATTGACGACAAAGTATCGATCGAACTTGGCTTGTGTCTGGCTTCGAAGAAAATAGCATAATACGGATCGATATCTCGTAGAATCGTTGTAACTGCCTTTTCCTTATCGCCATATCCTTTTGTAAATATTGCGGATAAATCATTAATTGCGTTCTACTTCCACGAAGATCGAGCGAAATAAAACGAGAAATCTCAAATTTGAACTGAACGTGCAGCATGCTTTTATTTTAGTATTCGATGTATCGAAAACTAGCGAACGATTGATCGACTCTCTCATAATTTCAACGAAATGTTATATGTATTTTTCGATAAAGTATGTACAAACTTTAACAAAACGAACTTCGTTCATTCGTATTTCATTTTTTGCTTGATAGATAAAAATTTCTTCTTTATTGATTTTATTCAAAGTAATAGAAAAACTTTACTACCGTATAATTAGCTATCATAAACCTTTAATTGTAGAAATTGCATATTTATATATACCTAGAACATTTTCCTTTATACAACAAATTTACTGTTTTATTAAACTAATATCGTTACATGTTATATAGTAATTGATCAAATATGTAATTTAATATAGAGAAATGTAAATAACATATTCGTTTGATATGGTGTAATGAGTATAACGATGTGTCTCAACTAAACTCAGTGACTATCATAAGAATACATTTGATTATAATCAAAGAGTTAAAAGAAAAATGTTTATATGCGTGTATGTGAAAGATAGAGATACGGAAAGAGATAAAGAGATAGAGATACAGAGAGAGAGAGTGAGAGAGAGAGAGAGAGAGAGAGAGAGAGAGAGATAAATAAAAAAAAAGAGAGAGAGAGAGAGAGAAAAGTCTCGGTATTTTTTAATGAATTTTAAGCTTTAAAATATAACTATTTTAAGTAAACAAGCCAAGTGATTCCACTCGTTTCTACAACAGGCATTTCGAAATAACTACGTCTGCCTTCTCAATATTGCACAATGCAATTTTCATCCTACACACGAAACAACGGACCGTACGAAACAGGAATTGTTCGGACATACACACACATACACATACAAACGTTTGCACTATATATGTTATATACAATATATCGAGTAGCATTCTTTTAGAATAATGCATCGTCTGTACGCAGTATTTGAAATAAATAACTATCGACATCGATAGTGTAACATTTTTTCAAATCTTACGGATAATGCACGCAGACTTGTGACAGGCGTATATCCACATAAAAGAACTTTATGATACGCTGGTGAATATAACTTGTACTTCTTCGCACGTTAAAATAAGCTTTGGCGCATTAATTCGCATAATACCAACGAAATATTATCTCACCTTCCATATATTACAATAAATCTAAGTCGAATAAAACCAGAGGGAAGCGGCTTATGGCGTATTCGAAATTTTCGTTTACTTTTTCATAACCACCTTCGCTCGGGGGTATCTTCTTGGCAAGAAGAAAGAACGAAAGAAAGAAAGAAAGTTGGCGAAGCGCACAGCGAAGAAACTCAATTTGTCGAGGAGAGCATCGTTTTTCCTTGGAACTCTTCCTGAGACCCTTCGTCAGCTCTCCTCCTCTTCTTCTCTACGTTTCTATCTGTATCTCTCTCTCTCTCTCTCTCTCTCTCTCTTGCTCTTTCTCGCTCTTTCTCTCTCTCCCTTCTTTTTTCTCTTCACTCTCATTCCTTTTTCTAGTCCTATTCGTCGCCCTTTTCTATCACGATTACGGTACAGAAGTCTATCTCGATGCATAATGCGTGGAGCCAAAGTACTTTGAGAAAGTGCACTGCTTTCTCCCACCACTCGAAAGTCCTTTTGTCACTTCTGAAAGTCCGAGGTACGTCGAAAACAGTGAAGGTTCGAAGAGAAAGCCGATTGCTTTCTTTCGGTTTTTCGAAGAAAAGTATTCTCCCGGCACGGTTCGCGCGATATTTGAATTTTTCAATTTCACTTCACGAAACCAAGGTGCTTTGGCTAGATCTCAGTGGGATATAGTAAGAAAATTGGGCTATTGCTTAAAGGATAGATAGAAAATAATTATAGATCTTTATTCAATTTATTTTTATTATTAAAAATATAATGAGGGAGAGAAAATTATGTTTTTTTTTTTTTTTTTTTCAAAAATCCTTTATCTATAAGAAAAATGTAACATCGAAAACAAATAATCACTAACAAATAGGAAATGTATATAGATACTCTTGAACCATAATTTCTTTAACCTCGTTACGAGTCTTTTAATAGCTATTTGACCGTAAAATTATTGACTTGCAGTTTAACCTTGACATTCGATTGTAACAAAGGGAATATGGAAGATGAAGAGAGAAAGAGAAAGAAAAGAGAGAGAGAGAGAGAGAGAAAGAGGATAAGAAAAAGCAGTTAGGGTAAAGGTCGAAAATAGAAAACTCGATGCAGGATGCACGCGAATACTTAAGACAAATATAGACTGGTGTTCTATCTTTTATATATCTATATGTGTATATATGTGTATATATGTGTTACGTTGTGTCTACGTTGTCTCAAATCGAATCTATATACATTCGTTAGATATCTTTATCGATCGATAAATATATGTACAACTTGTGTACGTGTGTTATGTAAAAGCATATTTTCGTTTCTTCGATAGAAAGATTTACGTACCCTTGAAATAGACAAGAAGAAATATAAAGGAGAAAAGAACGTGCCATTCAGACGAATACTGTTCCGAAAAAAAAAAACGTCGAAAAGTTCTCACGTTATCTCTTCGAGAAATAATGACCTGCCCTACTTTTTCAAATTCTCAGAAACATTTTCTTTTAATTATATACGTTCGCATCAATGAAATATTTTATCCTATAATTATTATTCATCTTTTATCGAATTCATGATACTGAACTGATGGTAGATAGAAGAAAGAAAGTGGAAGTATATCTATTTTTAACTCTTACATCGCTATAATAGATGCTTTTTTCTATCTTTCTCACTTTTTTCTTAGAACGTTTTTATGTTTCCTACGAGAATAACATCGATTTTCTAATCAGCCAGAAGAGTGAGAGAGAGAGAGAGAGAGAGAGAGAGAGAGAGAGAGAGCAGAGGTTCTCAATGACGGAGTACGATCATATCGGTCTCTAGTTTCTAATGATTTTTTTTCGTTGCTCGAGAATTTCACTTGATTATCTTCTTAATATTATTAGGATATAAATATAGTTTATTCTTGCATAAATTTACGACGACCTCAATGGTTTCATTGAAAGAGATATAATTAATAATGCTATAATTAATAGTTCTATTCTAAACGTATTTATTATATCGGAGATAATTTATTTTCGAACTTTTAAAGCAAATTATAGTAAACTTATGGAACAATAATTCTTCGAGTAAAAGTTAAAATTAAAGTATGTTCTTCAAAGTTCATTTTATATATATACATATATATATATATATATATATATATGTATATATATATAGAAAAGAAAATATATGTTTATATAATACTATATATTTTTTCAGGTCAATTAAGAATAGTATTCAGCATCAATTTTCCACTGACGATCACGAACGTATTGTTTTCGGGAACGAATTCTGAGCACCGCATGCTAATGGAATAATCGATTAATCGATCGATCAATCACGCGTTCATTTACGCGTGTGTAATATGGGTGTGCGAGAGAGCTGCCCGACACGATTCTATATTCGATAGAGCTTTTAAATTTGGAACTTCTGTATAACGAAAAGAGCAAAGGTTTCCTAAGTTGTTATGTAAAAAATGACTTTACAAAGTGATATTTGCTCTAATCGATCGTTTTCGTTGTTGAAGTATGTTATAAAAATAAAAAAAAAATAAAAAAATAAAAAAAAAAGAACAGAATAAAGTACAATAAAATTTTATTCATTAAATACAATCGTCCAAATGTATTAAAACGTTTATATTAAAATGGTTGAAATTTCAAACACAACATCTTTACGTTTTGAAAAAGTGTTGTATAAAATTTATACGAAATCGATTTGCCCATTTCGTTAATTTTTAACTGCAAATATTTTACAATAATATAAAAGCCATATCGAAAATTTTTATACGATCATTTTGTAGCTACACAAAGTCTATGTAAAATTTTATTATGTTTCATTCTAACACATACTTAATATACATTAAACATATATTTAAAACATCATGATTTCTGTAATACCTCAAACAAAATTGAAAAATTCTATTATTATCAAAAGTTATAATGATTTAACGTTTTTAACGATAAGTAATCGTGCCTAAAAATAATTCTACAAAGTAACATTTGATCTGATTGATTGTTTCAGTTCCAAAGATTAATTAAAGAAATAATTACAAAAAATAGAAAAAAAGAAAGTACAATAGATACGTTAATAAAATAGATGCATAAAATATTAATTCATCGATTTTAATTGTTACATTGTTCATTATCGATATGTATAACTGATTTATCCCGGATATTCGATATAAATGTGAACGAATTTGTTAATGTTATAATTAACGAGCCATCGATAAATCCATATAGTATTTTTTACAATGTAATATCAATGAGGTAAACGATCACTGCTCTTCGGTAAAAGCAGAAAATTTTCCAACAAAATTACTGCACGTTACTGTACGGTCTGGTTATTATCATATCCCGCGGGGTGTTTCGAGTTTATTTCATTCGATCGTATTTATTTAAAATTATCACGCCGGTTAAATGAGTTCCAATTTCGATATCTGGCAGTCGCATTTATAGAGTATTTAGGTCGCTTGTTCGTGGACGATTTTACGCTATCAACGAAGTTTAGTTTTACTGAATATATATACACACACACACACACACACACACACACACACACACACACACATATATATATATATATATATATAACATACATATAATTATAAGAGGATGTTACTGCGTGAATATAAAAGAAATTGAATAGAAAATTGTTCTACTGTTTTCTATTAGGAACAAAACGACACAAGTATCAATTTGTGAAATATTGCATGAATATCAAAATACGAAATAGTGAAATTTTCTTCTTTTGTTTTTGATACATAACATTGAACATTAATAAAAGAAACATTCTGTATATTTGAAATTTTCTCATCAGTTGCACATATTGTTCAAAAAATATTTCTTCTTTTAACATTGCCATTGCAACGAGCAACGTATCCACGGAAAGACGATTAATACATCGAGAATAAACGATGGAGCTCTCGCCTTATTAAGGATTTTTCGTTCACTCGACGACACATCGATCACGTTGTATCAACGAAGACGTAGTGGATAAACTGTGAACAACCGCTGAAAGGAAAGTTGGCGTTGGTTGTTTCTTTAACATCGTTTTCACGTTACCCATGTATTTTATAAAGTTGCTACTTCGCACGATATAATACAACTGGCATACATCTCTGTAAAAATCCTCTGATCGATCATATAGCTCGTCTCTTCTCAATGATTCACTGCCATCAATGGAAAAAAAAGCTTCGCCATACTTTTACTATTTTTTTTTATTTTCACGTGCTGTTTCTATCGAGTGCAATTTTTTTTTTCTTTTTCTCTTTTTTTCTTTTTTTCTTTTTTGATCACGACATATTAAAAGTTATTAAAGTTATTAATAAGTATTCGATGTTTTCTTTTTTTTTTTTTTTGTTTTTTTCTTTGTCATTATCTTCTTTGAATAAATTAAGCACGCAATTAAAGAAGAAATTCTTTAAGGAAAGAATTAAAGAAAGAAGCAGCAATGTTACACTACTCGAAACATTCAACGAAACTTTCTACGTTCTCGTTTACAAGCACTGTATTCCGCAAAGTGTCATAAACCTTAAAGGCGACGTTCCACGAATCGCTTTCTTCAATGTGACGAGCACGTCGTAACTTGGAAAGTATCTAATAAAATTACGTCGACGGCTTCTGTCAGTCAGCTTTATTATCGTTTATGTGGCATGGTAACACGAGTAATATTTAAATGATTGCAAATCAAAGTGTAATGTGATATAATTGTAAATGACGTGTTAGATATTAGCTACAGGTGTAGTAGAATATATATATATATATATATATATATATATATATAAATACATAGATATATCGGAGATTGTATATATAATAATATTGTTACAAACTCTTCGTTTGACTTCGAATATAAAATTACAGAATACCGTTTGTCTTTGGTCCGATGTCGGAAATACTTAGCTAAGATCGATTCTAATGAGAGACAGTTGGTTAAACGAAGATTGACTTTAGTCGAAAACTACGAATATACAATGTCGTCTCAAGTTGCTATCTTAGATCGTAAATTTATCCTTCTAAGAGTAAGACGTATGTATAACCATCATGCTATGTAAGTCGTAAGGCCTTCCAGAGTACAACGAAGATAAACTTATTTTACGCGTTTCCATATTAATGATCGCGTAATACTCGACAAAGTAAGAAGTACGCTTCCGGTAAGCCGAAACTTTTTTAGATAATATATTCATAATAGACATGGAATGAGGCTTGAAAGGTAAGAAACTTGTAAGAGTATATTATCAACGTGCTCTTTTTACGGATATTTCACAACTTTGCGATGGTGTAGATATTTCAACGAGTTTGCCGTAGATTGTGCGCTTTCGTATATCGGATCAGTTCATAAGTCATGTCGTTTTTAAAGCTGAGTTAATGTCGAGAAATGTTGAGGAATAGTAGGGAGACAATATTTCATTTTTGTAACTTTGCCATAATATTTAGAGATAATGACAACTTTTTCTTTGACAATATACGAATAATAAATTTGAATATTATGCAGCATCCATTAAAATAATGTAACGAATAATAAATAAATTTAAGAGAGCAATATAAAGGAAAAGAATTTTTTTTTATTTCTTTGAGAGTACAAAAAAAAAGAGATGTTTACAATGAACAGTCTAATGTTTACAATGAACATTTTAATATCATGTAAAATAAGAAAAAAAATTTTATTAGGATTTTTGTTGCAGCTAATACTCTATACCATAGTGAAAACAAATATTGCATTCAATGATTGTACCCTCTAGAAAATGTGTTAATATGGAAAGATATCATTTCGAACATTTACAATGATTTGTAGAACATAGAAATCAATGGCAACTATAACGTAAAAGATACGTTATTTGCCATTGAAAAGTGTAAGTTTAAAACTTAATTAAAAATTTTTCCCATTGATATTAGATAACCTTAAGGTCAACAAAATTGTATCATTCTAATTAATAATTTTTAATGATATTATATTATAATGACAAAAATACATTATTCCTTTTAAAAAAGCATCTGTAACTTTGATATCTCAATAAAATTACTTTAATAATAAATAAAAAAATTTCATATCATTGTATTTCCCGTTACGAACAATGCAATTTTATCTTGTAATATTTTTCCTATTTTTTCATATTACTCAAATAAACGGGAAAATGTTTTTTATTATGTTTCAAATGAAATATTAAACATATCGTCGTTTATTTGACTTTATTCGATATCTCTGTATGCAGAAATTAGTAGGATGAATCGTGAGAGCATGATAGGAACGAGTAGACGAAAGCACGTGTATCGAATGTGGTTTAATTCGTCGGAGCGTAACTGCGTTTCGCGCAATCGCATTCGCACGAGCATGCTGCTAGTTTCTCTCTCTCTTTCTCTCTCTTTCTCTCTCTCTTTCTCTCTCTCTTTCTCTCTCTATCTCTATCTATCTATCTCTCTTTCTCTCTTTCTCTCTGTCTCTCATGCGTTCACGCACGCAGAAAACGCGTAATTCGTGTCGCGTATACGCGCGTCACAGTGTAAATTAATTCGTTCACAGATTTAAACGCGCTCACATGCGGCTCCCACTCGAAAGAGCTCATCCGATTAGGAGTATGATCTTTCGATGGAACTACCTACCTATATCGATATACACATTATCGAGATACCTTCTTTATCCATCGTGAAATCAAATAAAATTATTCAAATATATTCGAATCCCGGTAGTCTCTAATCTTCCCTATTTTAGTTTTTAGCAATGAAGAAGAGATTATATGCTTGTACGAGTATTGATAATAGAACGTGAACGAAAGAGTTATTAGATTGGTATACGATAAAACTGAATCTTATAAATATTATAATATAAATTTTTATGATACCATTTGTTTCATATTCAAAAGCATTCCAATATTAAAATTCTTAAGTACAACTTTAACAGATATTATTTTTATAAAATCTTATTTTAATTATTATATAAAAAGAAAAGAAAAAAAGAAACAAAAAGAAGAAGGTAAGAATAAATAAAGAAATTATAATTAACGATGCGTAAACTTAATATAAGCGTTTGTTTGAAAATCGTTACTACGTACATACGTATATATGCATATACAGTTTGTGAAAAGTTTTAATACAAATAATATTTTATTCTGATGCTAACTGCAAACTGCATAGTCATAAGATAAATTTATTTAAAGTTCTACGAAATAAAAAGAAACTCTTCGATTCTTTTTGTTAGCTTTAAATTGGCTCCTGTTTTCGTTTCTTTTCTTTTTTATCGATACTTCTTACCACGATAATGAGTTAATATTAACGAAATCAAGTGGAAATTTCAACTTAACCGAATCTATAATTTTACAATTTCATTTCGTTGGAAAAAAGAAAAAGCAACCGGATTCTCCGTGAACGATGCGATCACTATGATACACTCGAACGCGCGGATGAGAGCGCAATAACCGAGTATGAAAGATCGTCGTGGTTGAGAAAAATTGGGGGGATGTACCCTGTATATACTCGCGCTACGGAAACCATTCGTTAATGTCTGACCGTGACAATGGTTGCGCTACTGCAGCGCGTTGCACTCTCTCTCTCTCTCTCTCTTTTACTCTCGCATGACCAAGCGATCGTTCGACCGTGGTCCTACCGATAAATATTTATCTCGTTTCAATGGCCTCGCTGAGAGAGCTGACACATACAGCGAGACAAATATTTTAAATCGCATAAACCTTTCTCTCTCTCTCTCTCTCTTTTTCTCTTTTAGATTTTTTGACGCTTTTTTAAAATCATTACGATTTTATGTAAAGAATCTTCTATTTCTTCTCCTTTTTACGTTTTATGATTTTATCGTGAATTGCGTATCGTTAATCATAGAAATCATATCAGCGTATAATGATCTTGAAATTTATTTAACATCCAACTATATTATACTACAAACTAATTCTACTTCCGACGGACCGTCAGAATAGTTATAGCAAACGCGTTTCCTTCGCGTTCACTCGGCAACACAAACACGTGCACGTTGTAAGTCATTTACAAATTTATCAGTTCTGATAGTGGCCGCTAAAAGAGAGAGCGAGCGAGAGAGAGAGAGAGAGAGAGAGAGAGAGAGAGAGAGAAAGAGCGAGAGAGATAGAGAAGATAGATAGAAGAGATAGAGAGAAGAGAGAAGTAACAAGTTAATTCCCATTTCGCAAACATATTCTACGAATATTAATATCCAATGAAACAAATGCCGGAAACATAAAACTTTTATAATGTATTGCAGTTACCACTATGAGATTGTTGATTTTGATTTACATTCGGTATATTATATGTATAAAGAAAAGTAAAAAAAAAATATACGTATACATGATATATGAAATATAAGAGATAAAAAAAAAAAAAAAGGAAAAAGAAAATAAGGAAGATCATGTTGATGGAGAAAACTTCTTGACGCTTCGTAACTTTATCGTACGAAGTCCAGTACGTTTCTCCTCTCATTTTTTTTTTATAGTTTTTATATAGTACGTAAGTAGAGAATATCTTTCGCACACACTGATGCTTAAATATGACAATCTGTGCTTAACTCTGTATCATACTACATAAAATTATATGTGTCTTAACTTATTCGAGTATACGTATATTCATAATCCATCTACTTTTAGTCACTTTTCTATTTGTTTTCATATTTATAACGTATAGACATTATATAAGATGTTATATTTAATATACGTATACTTATACATATATTAAATAAATATTATCTCAAGATAATATGATGGTGCTAGAAAAAAAGAGAATGAGAGAATGAGAGAGATAGAGATATCTATGCATAGAATATGTGGAGAAGAGGGGTCGATAGGTGAATGCGGCGAATAGGGCAATGAAAGTCGAGCTCTTGTGTCTTCGTAGGAGTCGTTGAAGCGAAATTGGTTAGAAACGTACGACAAGGGAGAAGAAGAAGGGTGCCGTGAAGATCCTCAAGGGTCTGGTGCGCGAGTATAGATAGAAGGGAGTAGAGAAAAAGAAGCTAGCCAGGCTTCTCCAACTTCGTTAAGACACAATAAAAATGTGCGACGTAAAAAAAAGCTGTGAGTTAGCAGAGATTGCCTCGGGTAATCCTTCTAATCAAGTCTCTCTTTCTCTCGCTCTTTTTCCTTTCTCCATCTTACTCTATTTCTTTTCCTTTTCACTCTCTACAATCTCTCTTTGCAAGTCAAGCCCAGGATGAATATAGCCCGCGGTAGCGTCTTCGATTTCGATTAAATTGTCGCGCTCACGGCAACGAATAACCACGACTTATCTTCGCCTCGTTTCCCCTAGACATCTCAGATCACAGTTTATTGTTATCAATGATATCTTCATCTTGCTTTTATTCAAAGAATTAATCTTCCAGATATTTATAACGTTTTCTTTTATTTTCGTTTTCTTTTTTCTCTTTTTTCTTGTCATTATTGCCGTTAAGCTTTTATTTTAGAAAATTTATAGATCATAGTCATTTTTAACGAAGATAGTATTTATTCTTAAATTAATTCCATGAATGAAATTCAAATGAGATATCATAAATTTCTACAGAGAATAGGATCATGAAATAAATAAACGTTTACTTATATCTCGATAAAGATAACAAAAAAGTTAGTTTAACGCTTTCGAAATTAACTTTATGAAGGCAGAAGCTCGAACTAACCAGGCATATTGTTCTCTCTGTCCTGAGCCGACAAACTGAGGACGTGGAAGAAACTCAAAGAAGAGAGGAAAAAAAAAAGAACAGTGACGAGAAAGAATGAAAAAAAAAACAACAAGGAAAAAAAAACAAGAAAAAAAGAATAAAAAACAAAAAGAGAAGATAGAAGACAGGAAGGTAGAATAGACGAAGCAGAAGTAGGCGAGACGTGGACTACTACCAACAACGTTGTACGACGACGTTAGAAAAAGGGAAAAAGAAAGAGAAGAAAAAAATAAAAAAGAAGAAGAAAAGAAAAAGAAAGGAAAAAGAAAAAGAGCGAGGGGAGAAAAGAAGATGAGACAGGAGAAGCTCGGTCGTTCGTTTTCTTAATTACACCGCGACTCGGGTAGCGTGCCGACGCGCAGGACGATAATTACTTGGCAAACACTGATTACGCTCGCGACCGAGCTGGTTATACCCAAGGAATCTCGATCCATCTCGTTTCGTTCATCCGCGAGTGAGCACTCGACTATTTTACTATCTCTATGGTGAAAACAGACAACAGCACCGAGTCTATGGTAAATCCCGACGATTCGTTCAGTTGGAAACGATTCGACGAAATTGTTCATAGCGTGTATAAAGGAATTCCTGGTTTAGAATTTCACTATTCTCTCTATCTACGACATATTATACGCGTTACAATAATTTTACCAACATATAATCCAACGTAATTTCGATCACTCATTTTCACGAGGATACAAATTCACACAGAACGTATTTGTACGATTTATAAATCAAATTCAAGTGTTACTTTATTTGTATATTTTATTATTTTATTTTTACATATTTTTTTTATTCCATTACATTTCATATCCGACATAGTATTAATTCAATTATATTTATTTTTTATTCATACATCTGATTATTTTGTATGTCTCAATTGTTTTTATCACTAAATGGTTCGTCATATTCATTGTCAGTCAAACAATGATCAAATTGTCTTGTAATTAAAGGATATAAAAGAAATATTTTTAAGGATACTGCAGTGTTTTTTTTTTTTTTTTTTTTTTTTTTTTTTTTTTTTTCTTTTTTTTTTTAATATCGTCTCTAAGGTGATTTAAAAGAAAATTTTTAGTTCACTGAAGATTTCTTTTCTAACGTAGGAAAAGTCACGTACACATCCTGTAATATACTTCTACAAAGTCTTACGAGAGTTTGGTATGCTTGTACACCTGACATACCTCGTCAAATTTAAATCTTTCTTCGAATGTTTTTTTATCATTCGATACTTGTAAGACACTTGAAACTAGATGATGACTCTTATTTCATAGAACGTGTATCGAAAGTCACGCTTTCGAACTTATGAGTGTAAGAAACTATACATATAAAATGAATGAATATTTTATACAATGAGTAAGAACTTCTAAGAAAATATAGAAAATAAGAAATATAGAAATGTTATTTAGAAAGTATCGAATGAATCAGAACGTTTTGAATTTGATCTTAACAAATAGTATCTATGAATTTGTCTTAAATTCCATTAAATAAGATTAAGTTTTTAATGTATCGTTTTAAATGATCTATAACAATTGGTCATTAATAATACATTTATTAACATCATATAATAAATATATTTGACATTCAATTTATCATTTCGTAATGAAAGTCTCCAAAGGGATTAACAGTATTAAATAGAAAAATATCATTCGTCAAACGATTAGATGAACTCGCAGGAGTTTCGATAGAGGGTGAAGGGACATCCCTAAGGGAGAGGATATGCGGGCGAATATTATGGAAAGGGTGAGCGTTGTTGCTCGGGAGAGGCCGTCAGTAACTATTGAGCCATCTTTGGTCCTTCCCTTCCGTCCCTTCTCCCTATCTCACCTCTCCCCTCTTATACCTTACTCACATTCTGAACCATAGAGGCATAAGCTCGCATTACCAGTCAGTCTGAGTTATCTGCGTTTCCCACGTTACTACCGTGGTGCAGCACATGCACGCGCCGAGTCCGACATGGAAGGGAGAAAGATAGTCGATCGCACGAGGTTGCGCGCGCGCTCCCGCACACCGACGCATATGCGCGAAACCTCCGTATCCCATATTACGAACAGCTGCACTGCAGAATCCCGATAGTGCACGTATGTATGCGAGTATCTATATATGTTCCCTTTCTCCTCCTTCCACCCCCGCCTCCCTCCCACCCTTTCTCCCTCCCGATGCTGTACATTTCTACGTGTCTCTACTCGTAGATGACGATTCTCCTCTTTCATCTCTACCTCCTTTATCTCCACCTCCTTCTTCTCCTTCATCTTTTATATCGATTCAACCGTTGCCTTCACAATTTGTCGATTTCACCAATTTCTTTCCTTTTTACGATTGTTGAAAATTCGAGAAAAACGAAAGCTTCACTTATCGATCGGCTTTCCTTGATGCATAATTTTCTTCGTACTAACGTACTTCGTAAAGCTTTGATTTTATTTCATTCGATAGAGATTAATTCTCGAGAGAGATTCGAAGAAATGGAAATTTCTATAAGCCAACTGTAATTCGAGTCTCGGAGTTTCGAGTAAACGAACTAAACGGACGTCTCGAGCCTTTTCTCACCCCGACGAAAGTATCCTACTTTCATTTCCAACCACGATTATTCCACCTTTTACTTTGCTTCTTACCATCAACGATCTTATTCTCAAACTCTCGTTTATTCAACCTAAGTATCTAGATAAACGAGGATGAGAAACTGAGAACGCTTTAAAAGCTTCAAGATGAAATAACTTTTGTATGTTATTCGATTTTGAAGGAATTTAAAATCCAACCTGATACGTATCCTATGAAACGAAGATCGATCTATGAAGTTTCATTCGACTTAATATCTTGAGCTCGAATATCTGAATTGTAGTATTAATGCAAAAAAAGATATAACTGAAAAAAAAAAGAACAGTCTTTTATTGATGAATAAAATATCAAGGACGTAAATAATTCGATATATTCGTTCTTCTTATTAAGAAATATTTTTTCTTTTAAGATAAAATTAAATCAATTGTTTATTCATAAAAGTCAGAAATTATTTAAAATATATTGTTTATTCGATGCTCAAGAAACATTTATCAAAGTTAACAATTTCGAAACAGAATTGAAATATCTACAATAGATTATTCGCAGTGTACGATCACGCGTTGGTCGATTCGTACGGACAAGCTTTGCTTTCCTTCCTCTCTACGAATTGTATTCCAGACTCCAGAAAGTTTGGTCTTTAACGACCGACCGGTTACGCGATTCGCTTCTGGCTTTGATGGCCTGTTACGAGCATTGCCTCGTATCCGCCTTACTCTTGCAGATATCCGTATAGAAATTCTCTTGTAAACATTATTTCGAGCGTGCTTCTCTATGGAATCGCGTCCCACGTCTGCCCCACGTTTCCGGATCGTGACCTCGCGTTAGTTCCCTATTTTCCAAGCTCTCGCGTTTACTCCCTCGAGTTTTATATTTTGTCTTATTTTCTCTTTTTCTTTTTTAGACTCAGCTCGTCTTCTTATCTTTTTTCCCTATCTTTTCTATCGTTTTGTGATACGCCAACCGCTGAACATATTTTCCGAACTAATCAAATTTATATTCATCTAATATCATTATTCATAACTTTTGATTGATAAAAAAAAGAAAATATCTACAAGAGAATTCATCGTCATCAGTTTTTAAATTAGACTTTATCCTTATGAATGAGTATACTTTTAATTCTTATAAATGTTGTAAAAGAGATCTTAGAAACTTTTTTTTAAATAAAATCTATGAAATTGAGTATTGTTCACTGATGATCCCTACGAAATTCGACATATTAAAATGAAGCTAAAAGTAGTAACAACTGAATTATCTGAATCCCAAAGAAACGAGATCGTTCTTACACAGTTAATTCGATATCTAAGGTTTGGAATATACTTGAATCTATCCTATTAGCGATTTCTAACGAGTTGAAAGTTGCTCGGAAGACGAAAGTACCGTTTAATTAGAAACGATATATAACGAGTATAAGTGTTCTAATCGAAACTCGAATCAAGCTCCTCTTAATATCATTATGAAGTAAAGAGAATAGGAAGGGTCTTAAAGTATCATTTGTTGTATTATCATACGTTAATACCTGTATTATGCTATTTATATAATATTATTATCATTATTATTCTGCTCATCACTCGTTTCCTTATATCAAAAAGTTCGTTTATTCATATAAATTGTATACATATAATAAAACAATTTATATGTTTAATGAAATATATGATATATACGTACAAAAAATATATGCGTATTTTAATCACACGTACTTCGATGACCATTCACGTCTCTCCCTCCCCCTCGCCCCACTCCTGCCTCTAACGCTTATCACCGCTATGTCACATACAAATTCAATTTAAATCGTAATTCGATTTGAAACTAATCCTTTCTTGATAATTACACATACATTCGTCATAGTTCGAAAATGAGAAGGTAGCTTAATTTGAGCTTGTTGGAATCCTCGTTGCTTTGTCTCGCTTACGGTCCAAGTGGGGAATTACACGGGTGCGCTGTGAAAACCACGAGACCAAAACAGGCGGCTGGTGTGTTCATTCGGTACGATAAACTCCTAGCAAACTTCATACAATATGCAAGTGAGGACAGATGTATTTACACCCGCTATCATTACCGTGTCATATACTCTTGATCGTTTGTTATCTTTAACGAAGAGAAAACATGTCCGAACTAGAGACGCATCGATCAAATTTATGCCCTTTCCTTTTCCTTTTCCTTTTCCTTTTATCTATCTTCTTTCACTTCTTTTTCTTTTTCTTTTTCTTTTTTTTTTCTTTCAAGCATTAACAAAGAACATTTCTTCCCTTTTCTTTGTTATATTTCAATAAACGTGTTAAATTGTTAATTACGTTATACAATGTTAATTTATATCTTCGGACCAGCATAACTGTTTCCGATGGAACAGAGTATGTTCGATTCTCTCCAGGAAATGTAGTACTGTTCATTAGTCTCCTTCGTTAATCGAAACAGCGAGAGTATGCGCGACTACTCGAGCAGAATCCGAGGTAAGCCAAGTTCCAGCTAAATTAATGATGTGTTACGCATAATACGATTCAAGATTGTAATAATTAGACCACAGGACAATTTGATGTTAATCATAATAATGGTAATCAAGGATACGTCATATTCGTATTTTATCAAAAACTTTTTAACAGCTTATAAACATACGAATTAACGAGAGCAATACGAAAATATTCGTTTCATAATATTTATTTCAAAAAGTTATAATGATTTACAAATGAAACGAAATAATACAGAGAAGTCAAATGAAAAGCATATACTCGTGTGCTTCTTTTTCTGTTAGAACAGCAGCAAATTTTTCCATTAATATAAAAATACAAAATGTAATATAAAAAGCGGGTGTAATGAAATAAATAAAATATGATAAGTGTAAAAAATAAAAAACAAAAAAGAAAAAAAAAGAAAATAAAAAAAAAAAAAAAACAGAAAAATATTTATACAGTTTGGGATATTGTAAAATTAAATTAGCTTACAAATGTGTATGAATTAATGCTCGTTTTTAGTCGAAGTACAGTTAAAATGTTAAAATGGAAAAAAAAAGTGTTAGCGAGAAAATAATATCGCGACTGTTGGCCAGAGCGCCGTATCGTTAGTTATGAAATAATATTACAGGCATAGCGAATCTCTCAGTGTAATCTAAACAGGGGGTAAAAAGAGAAAAAGAATGAGAAAGAAGGTATAAGAGAAAGAAGGAAGAGAGAAGGAAGCGTACATCGCAGTGAAATAAATAACGCAAAATGGCGAGCTCGGCTCTGTTTCAGCATTTCGCGATTTCTCCAACGTGTGCGGCTTACGCACGCGTTTCTCTTCGTAATTACAAGAACCGGTCCTTGTAATAGGATTTTAGGATGGTTTTAACCGAAATTGTAGTTGTGTCTAGATCTACATTAGCAAAATTCACCGCCAATAGTAGAATCGATCGTTATTGTAATACTCGTTATGTCTATCTTGATTCGCTGAATTTGAAAGCTTTTACAAAAATTGATTTCCGAGTTTTAACTCTTAAATATTTTTCAGTAAGTTACGAGAACAAAGGCACACTGACTTTCTGTTGAATTCGTTTTTGAGATCTCTCTCTCTCTCTCTCTCTCTCCCTCTCTCTCTCTACTTATCTATCTATCTATCTCAGTCTCTATTTATGTGTTTTTCACATTTTTATTTTTCTCTGTTAGATGAAGCTTTTCAAGAGTCGACGAAGTCGATGATAAAATTTTATTGTACAACAAAAATCGCTTGTGTTCGCACTATAAAAAAGTATCTATTACATAGATATATTGGATTGAACGATAAGTTTGTTCAAATTTCGATGTTTACACGTACATATATATATATATATATATATATATATATATATATATATATATATATATATATATATATACATACATAAAAACCAGTTTTTTAATGAAATTTTCGAAGGATTTAAAAAACAAAATGATTCTTATAAAAAGATTATATCATAGTGGTAATACAATTTGAGTAATGTATCATGTAATATTTTTGTACACTTATGTATATATATATATATATATATATATATATATATCATGTTACAATATTATGATATATTATGATATAGAATTGAAATTCTTTGATCATTTTGAGAAAAATCAAGTTTTTCATAAAAATGATATACTTCTTATTATACCTTATGAAAAAAAAAAGAAAAAAAAAAGAAAATAAATCTAAACAGACATTCTCATATAATTCGATTCATGTATAGAAACACGTAATAACATTCTAAGGATAGGAAAGAAAAACGAGACGATGGTCGGTCAAGAGTCGTTTGACGGCAGACCTGTACAACCTTGCCAGTACTTGCGCGCGCAAGCACACACCCCTTTACGAAGGTCTCTACAAGGCTGGCAGACACTAGACAACCCTTATACCTATCACGTGACGATACACTCTCATTAAAATTCATAAGGTGACTCGACCGTTCCCACTTTAGCACCCGGCACCATATGAGCCACGTGTATTATATATTTATAGATGGCCCTATACCTATAGGTACTTACTGACGGATCTATGTTACGTACGCGTACCTTTCCTATATTTCTCCTTGTTTCTCTCGAATCTTCACCTTGCATAGTAGAGCTTGAAAATCGTTCGATAATCGTTCTCTCTTTGAATTAAAGCATACATTAAAAAAGGATAAGCCATTTTATATTCGTAAATTTTTCTTCTCTTCGTATAATTTTTTTATCAGATAGAAATAATATTATTTAAAAATATATCAAATATGTGAATATTATAATTTTTAATGTTTTATTGCAATAGAATAATAAGAATGAACCGAAGGTCATTTTTTTACGTTTTACGTGCAATATAAATAACGAAAGAGAAAAATGATTGTGCTATAAAATATTCGATCGAAGAATCAAGAAAAAGGTCATGAAATTCTTTAATTAATTCAAACGATCATAATAACGGTGTAACGTTGGCGTAAAAGCCTCGGAGGTATAGTCACGATCTTCAAGTTTCACGTTGCAAATCTACGTTTCTCGTTTCCCCTTCACTAATGGGACTGTCTCGTACGCGAATATACATACCTACCACTGGCATCATGGATACGCGTGCACGTGTTCGCCTTGTTAAGCTCTGTTTTGCTTTCTTTCTGACTTGCCATTCTCAAAGTTATGGTCTTCGTTACCAGTACATAGACATAGTATAGAGGAGACTAGCGGAGAAAGAGAGAGAAAGAAAATGTAAACATGTCCCTTCGAGTCTTGTACTTTCTTTTACAGTCACGTATTCTCTACGCGTGAGTGTACTCTTTCTCTCTCTCTCTCTCTCTCTCTCTCTCTCTCTCTCTCTCTCTCTCTCTCTCTCTCTCTCTTTTAACCCTCGAGTTCCCGCTTCATCGTCGACCTCCTACTTTTCTCCTCTTCCTCATTCTCCTTCTTCTCCTCTTACTTGTTTTCCCTTCTCACTCTCGTAGTGGTCGTCGTGTCTCAGCTTTCACGCTACTCGCAACAAATTACGACCGGATACCGGATAGCAAGGGGCTCGAATGAACTACAAGCGCGTGACAACTACTTCCGGTAGGTAGCATTTGCGGAACTCTCAATTAGTTGGTAACGACGTTAAGCTCAAAAAGATAGTGGGTGGACTTGCCCCGAGCAAAACTACACTATGATACCGTACCATGATCGTAATCAAGTAGAGACACCCATTCTCTTTCTTTTTTTTTCTTTTTGTTTTTTTACTTTTTCTTTTCGTAAATCGTAGAAAATAAATTCGTAGAGAAGAGAAACGTACTCTCCTTGCCCCGAGCAAAGCAACCTAAGCTCCTACGGTGCTACGAACGGTGCTCGTTCGTTCATTCGTTCGTTCGTTTCCACGGGAAAGACACGTATTTACGACGAAACAACCCTGTCGAGCCTCTCCTTGTCGTTTTTATCCGGTCATTATTTCTACGCCGGCGGATTATTTTTCCTTCTTCAAAAAGAAACAAAAAGAAAAGAAAAAAAAAAAAAAAGAAAAAAAAGAACAAAACAAAAGAAAAAGAAGAAGGAGGAAAAATATTTGCAGTTCCATTACGTCAATTACGTTGTTCGTTATCGATTCAGACCGCTCGTTGATTAAAATTTGAAAGAAAATAAAAAGAAAAAAGATAAAGAGAAGATTAAAAGAACAATAAGACACTGTTGGCCTATCTTTTCGCACGATAACAGAATTATTGAATAATTAACAATAAAAGAAAAAAAAATAAAAAAAATAAAAAAAAGAATTAAAATAAGCGAAGGACAGAAACGATTAAGGCCAATTAATTCTGTTGTTTATATTGGTATATAAGTATTTTCATTCATGATGAAAATCGACGAGAAATACTTTCATTCATTAATCACGATAAACAAGGGTATTCTGTTTGTAGGATCGATTACATGTTAGATTGCTCTTCGCAGTGTGTAATAAACTTAAACGTTAGGTAGGCCATATGTTATTATTGTCATCGTAAGTGAGATATTAAAGTTTGTATTAAAGGGTAGCGAGCAAGCACGCGTCTACGAAAGTATACTTTATCCATTTTCTTGTAGTTGCAGCACGTACGAATAAACGAGTACGAACGTGGCTCTCGTTTTCTGAAACGGAAACTACTTACTTCGGTTGTACCTGCTGAAAACGACTCGTCGTTTCATCGAACTCTCCGTAGAGCGATATTTCAACGTCCACGGGATTGTTTTCATTCTCAAAACTAGCATAGATCTAGCCGACGTTAATAATTATCCTTGATTAATTTTTTTTTTTTTTTTTCTTATCGAAAAATTATATCAACATTTTATTAATCGATTTGATTGTACATCAATAAAATAAAAATTTTATATTTCTTATCGAAACGATACTATTCAATTTGTTTTCTTTAAAATTACTTGAATATTAATTTATTATGTAATATTTTAGGAATGAGCCCTTTATTTCCGAAACAAAAATAATCGTATTAGTAATTCTTCATTTTTGTCGGAAACCAAAACTCGTTAGAAGTCATATACAATTCAGATCATTTTCCGTACAAGTTCGAGAAAGAGATTCGAAGAAGTTCCGTTATAATTTCATAAGCTATAGCAGCATCTACCTGGTAAAGTCTAGGGTGTCGCACGGTCGAAAGGGTATTTCGAAGTTTTAGAAGGCCAGAGAAGAGCGGGTCAGTGTCATTAATCATTTTCATGCCGCTTCATAGACGCATGCATTATTCAAAAGCGTTTTCGCGCGAGCTATGCATAACTTTTGTCCATGTTCGTGAAAGATACATTCGTCAAATACTTTTCCGATCTATGAGAGTAAAATCTGCGAAGAGAAAACATCGATTAGATTTAATAATAAATTCTCTCACTCTCTCTCTCTCTCTCTCTCTCTCTCTCTCTATCTCTCTCTCTCTCTTACGAATTTGAATTACGTCAATTCTTTCTTCAATCGTAATCTATTTTATATTTCTTTTTCATATAAAATAATAATTATATTTTTGATATTTTTATACACGATTCTTTCGAATATTCTAAATGACTTACTCGATATTGAAAGACAGTAATAAAGTGAAAAATTTCGGTGAACAACTATGAAATAAAATATGAAGATCATCCATCGCTTTCAAAAGGTCCGTAAAATCTTGTAAAAGCGAATGCAACATCCATCTAAGAGATCCGTGAGAGCTTGTTTGCGTGTGATGTACATGTGGAAAGTATACACGTAGATGTACTTATCACTCCTGGGATGGTGCAAGGCCATTCGACCGGCACGTAGGTATCTTGGATTCTTCAGACGTATCCACCTACATATATATATATATATATATACATATATATATATATAAATATATATATATATATATAAATATATATATATATATATAAATATATATGTACACGCACACATACCTTGATCATTCAAATGCATACAAATACTTACGTATATACGTATTCATGCTTGGATATTTTATATTATACAAATAGTATGAGTCTCACTTACTTTTCCTTCCTCAACGAGCCTGGAAGTTTCTATTTTATTCTTTTTTTTTTCTCACCTTCAACTTTCTCTTCCCTTCTCTTCGACTATAATTTTCATCTCTCTCTCTCTCTCTCTCTCTCTCTCTCTCTCTCTCTCTCTCTCTCTCTCTCTCTCTCTCTTTGTGTATGTATGTATGTGTGTTTGTCTTCTTTACAATTTTTTTCGCGTGGCTCGTTTTCAAAATGAAAATACAGTTTTCCTAGCGCGCCAGTACAATTAGTTAATTTTTACTATTTCTCCGACTTCGTCCAACTTTTTCGCAAATATCTCGCTTTCACGTTGCTCGTTAGTCTCACAATCAGCGAATCTGTAATCGAGTAGAAAAGACGACGGAGAATGCAAGCTCTTGAAGTTTCCTATTCCATTTTTTATTTGTTCTCTTTTTCTTTTCTAATATCCTCTTTCTCGTCCGACCGACTTTGTTTTCCATTTTGTCTTCTTAATACACTATTTATGCAATGTCCTGTCGTATCTGTCTCTTTTATTGTAGTTTCGTTCTATTGAAAGACGAATATATCGATTCGGCTATCATGCATTACATGGGTTTGTATACTAAATTGAATAAAAAAAGAAAAGAAGAAAAATAGAAAAGTAAAAAAAACAAGAATGCAAAGAAAAAAGTAAATAGGTAAGAAGAAACTTAAACTATGCACGCGACTGAGTCTATAGCCTGAGGGTACTAATAAAGGTTCATTCCTATCTAAAAAGAAAAAGTCATCCTCGTATAAGTGAAATTTAAATGTTACTGAAAGTTATACGTCTTTTTAAAAAGTTTTGAAACTTTAAAAAGAAACTTGTCATTGGTATTGTTTTAATGTAATTAAAAATTTTTTAAATTACATTAAAAAATAAAACATATATATATATATATATATATATATATATATATATATAGAACGATAAAAATATATGTATGTCAATATGTACATACATGGCAAATAATCATTGCTAATTTTTTATATTCACATTGATTTTAACATTATTGAATGTTACGCTTGTTTATCGTCGATTATTGCTATTGGATTTTTAAGTTTTATATACATTGGCAAGGATATTGTGGTCTATAGTCTCCAACAACAGAAACGAGTTAAACGGTGGTCAAAGTTCGTCGTTCCGTAAATTCCGCTTCTATTGGCAGTAGTACAACATTGCTTTAAAATGATCGCCTTGAAACTTCTGCGGACAAGATTGGTGGAAGCTTACATACTGTTGCAAGTTCAGTTCACGATTTACACACGACGAAGTCGCCTAGAGATCGTTTTGAGAACACCGGAAAGCGTTGTTTCAAATACCTGAGAATGGCATTCGTGGAAAATCGTCTTTAAGATTGAACGTTATCAGTAGCTAATAACTCTTATCAGTAACCGATCTATTATGGACCGATATGAAAAACGTTCGTTTAATTTATAAAATGAAGAAAACTTTCTTCTTCGTTTTACGAGTAATACAATTTTTACAAATCTTATTTACTGGAGTATTCATTTTTTTTTGCTACATTTGATTGACATATGATATTGGATACTCGTGAAATTTTAAATCTTGAAGTTTCCTTACTTGCTTAGTCTCTCCCTCTCTCTCTCTCTCTCTCTCTCTCTCCCTATCTATCTATCTATCTATCTATCTTTATCTCTATCTCTATCTTCTTCCTCTACTTGGGAAATCAAAGCAGTACTTTCAAAATCGAATCTCATCGTAGTAAATTCAATGAGTTACAGTACAGTGGTCTTGAACTTCCTTTGATATCTCAACTCGATGTACGAGATAGTTTCTGCTGTTTTCATAAATAAATCTATCCTCAGATGCTATAAATGCGCATACTTGTCTATAAAAGAGAGAAAAGAAAAAGAAAGAGAAAAAGGAAAGAAGAAAGATGGATAGAAAGATTCATTGCTTCAATTTATTATAGAATTGCACGAAAAGAAAGATTCTCTTCGATGTTCGCGTACGTTATTCGTTCTTATTCTCTGTGATCGATAAGTTTCAACACATTAATTTTCGTTCTGTTTCTTTTGAAATAGATAAGAAACGAAATGAGAAGATGACACGTATAAAATCTTATTTAGGTATATCCCGACGAATGCCATTCCTTTTCCGAGTTGAAGTCCTTGATCTATTTTTTATTTCTTTCTTCCTTCATTTCGCCATTCTTTTCTGTCCATTTTATTTTTTCTATTTCTTTCCTTTTATATTTCCATCCATCTGCATATGTCTTTCTGACACATCTCTTCCTATTCCTTTCTTGGTGACGAGGTTCGTTTTATCCTCTTTAAATCTTTAATTCAACCAAAGCGAAGCACGTATGTATGTACCATTAACCCAAATAATTTTGAAACACGAGGATCTTGACGTTGAATTTTCCGTCTCACCTTTCCTTCCTCTTTCTTTCCTTTTTTTTTTGTAATTTTCTTTTTTTCACAAAAAAAAAAACATAGAACGGCATAACTTCGATAAGTTGGCTTCATGTCGATAAAAAGATATTTGGTTTTTAATAAAAAAAAAAAGTCAATTTTTGCGCATTGTATGATCTATGAATTTTTTGTATACTGTTAAAATTGCAAATGCGTTTTTCAAAGCTACTGATTGTTATATCCGAAGATTTCGAAGAATATACAGTATTTTTTTTAGAATAAAAATTATTCATTATGTATAAATGATAGCTATTCAAAATAAAATGGGAGTATAGCACGTCCCAAATGCACAATTAGAAATTATTTTGAGATATGCACAATTAGAATTAATACGTATTATACGTGCGAGATCTATGATTTATTTTGAAATTGAGACAATGAGAAATTTAAAATATTCAACGAGATATTACGTGTTTTATCTCTCTAATTCGTTTTTATTATAATGAAAATATTATGAACGTTTTTTGAATTACGTATTACAATTGTGATTTACGTATAACAATTATGATAGCAAATCTTTATATTTTATTGTTTCAGAGATGCTTGTCATGACTCTTGGACGCAACTTCGATTGTCACCGGTCTTTGGTTGTATATGTCCAAACAATCACATAAAGAAACGATGCGACAGGATCTTCTCATTGGTCAATCATAATCCTTGCGTCGGTGAGTATAAGAGAAAGCGAGTGTGCCAGACTGTGAGAGTGACTGAGAGTGGGAGAGTGTTGAGATGAGACGTAGCAGATTCGATCGGTAGGTCGAACAGTCCTCTGCATTTGTTCGTCATTGCTTAAACGTACGAGTATTTCCATTTATATTCAATATATATATATATATTAAAAACATTATTAATAATTGATATTATTAATGAACATAAATAAATCGAATTTATTGTTAACTGTATTCCTCTAAGATACTCTTACGTTGATGAATCTGTGTTATTGCGTATATTATACTGATAAACAAAGGATCATTATGATTGTTATTAAAACTTTATTCGTTAATGATTGCATTATAAACTAACATTAAAAACATATTATTAATATTTAACGCAATCAAAATGATCTTTTATTTACGGTTGTTAAATCGTTTTAAATCCAGTTTATTTTCTTGTACGTTGAATCGAGTGAACATCGTTGCTCGATGAATGAACGAGTATAAAAATGATTATAATAGCACCTTGTGAAAGTCGACTGTTGGTGTTGTGAAGTAAATTGGATGACGAGTTTTTCTTTCGTCACGTTGTTTTACGAGATTACATCTTGTGTCTCTATGTATTTGTATCATGTAAAAATTTATACTTTTTTTTCTCTCTCTTTTTTCTTTTTCTTTGTTTTTATTTGATCGATGTATGCGTCGAATCGAAACGCCTTGTCGATCTTGGATTAAAAAGCAAAATGCATTCATGAAATTCATTTAATTGAGAATAGTAATATTTAGTCTATAATTTTTTCCAAATTGAGAAGGAAAGAAAAAAGACAAAGAGAGAAAAAGTAGGAGCAAAGCAATTACTTTTAACGATATTGCTGTATTTAGAGCTCGTGAGACGTCGTTATAGCGTTCTTTGGATAAGCTCCTTTTTCCCTAATTAATCGAAAACTTACGCTATTAAAACGTAAATTGGGTTTTCATCGCGTAAACGATTGAGTCTTAATTTCATTACAAAATTCTTTACTAGGAACGATATTTTTACATTTTCAATAATCTTTAAAAATGCTTTCCAATTTATTAAAAAAAGAAATTTGTTGAAATATTATAATTTTGAACGATCTCTTAAAATGATACCACGTGCATTCAAAATTTTAATATTCGATGCACATATGTAAACGAATGACACGTGGATTTGACATATTTGCTTATCCAGGATCGACGACGTTTCATATATTTCTGCCTCGCAATGGTAATTTTATTGGCATTGTCAAAACACGAGCGTACGGTTACGCGCGAAAAGCAAAAAAAAAAATAAGGGGAAATGAAAACGTAAGTAAGTAAGTTGCAAATATCACACACAAGGGCATGTGTGACCTATGTGCAAATGTTTATTATCTGTGTGCGTGTCTGCGGAACGACTTCGCACTGTGCCGATGAAAAAGCAGCGGCAAAGCAGCTTAAACGTCGCAATATAAATGTTGCATATTTTAGCGAGATCACATTTACGAAGTTTTCAGTGATTACGAAGTAATGAGATTATTGAACAAAGAAAAAAAAACCAGTAGGATCATTCATCTCTCCGTATACTTTTTTTTATAATTATTTTTGTATTAGACTTGATCATCAGATGATCTCAAACCCGCAAAAATAGCCTGTTGTTGTATAGGTATATATTGTGATTATAGATAGTTAAATTATTTATTTAATTTGAATTTAATGATTATTATCCGCCTTTTATTTCTTTTTTTCTTTCAATATGAATTCTTAAAGTATCTCAAATTCTTAAGTAAACGAGGAAAGTAAAAGGTAAGTAAATTTCGGGAGAGCTTTCAGTTAAAAATCATTATTTCGAACGTCGGTAATAGAAAAAAAAAAAAGAATGGGAAAGTATAATACAACATAACATACGATAAACATTATTAATACGCATCGCGATAAGATATGTCAATGAGTATTTTAAGATGCAGTAAGAATCGGTATTATTATTTTATTTTATTAAACAATATCAAACAAATGCGGGTAAAATTTTTAAAAATGCGTTGAAAAAACGAAATGTATGCGATTCGATTAAATCATTTAAATTTACGTTTTTCAATCTTTACATTTCTTTATATAATCTAAATTATTTCTTTACAATGGTAGCCGTGGCTCAAATCTTTATAAAATACAATTTTTAAAAACCTATTAGATTAGAGTCATTGTATATTATTTTAATAGATACGACTGTTATGACTTGTAAGAATATTCTACGATAATTCTCTAGAAAACTCTTATAATTTAATCACTTTTTTCACTTTGTTATTAGATAGCAGCCATCATAGGGCGGCTATCTAATATTTTGAACGTGGCCCATAGATTGAAAAACGTTGATTTAAATGCAATACCACCGAAGCGCGAGCAGGTATTCGAAAAAAAAAATGGAAGTACAAATAGCGCCGTGAATTTTTGTCGTTCAGTGACGTTTTAGAAAATCAACTAATAATAAAAGATCGAGGATATCCGATTCGACGCAAGGAACCAAACGGAACGTGGATCGATCCTGAAAACCCTGGTCTGCACGTGCACCAGCACTTCCTATATACATATATACTTGCTTTCTGTCCGAAGAGTTTGAACTTCGAAATCGTCCGTATTAAATTCAATGATAATGCAAAAAAAAAAAAAGAACAAGAAAAGAAAAGAAAAAAGCCATTCGGACGAATAAGAATAAAATGGAAATTGGCTTTTACGCGTTCATATTTACATTTACAAATTGTTTCATTTATTTTCAAAGCCGCATTGATTTATCAGCTCGGGTTGGTTTTTAATCTTCTACAAATTAATTTCGAAGGTACATTCGTATTGAACTATACATATGAAATGTACTTATTAAATTGTACATATATAATTATTAAATGTTTTATCGCAATATTTATACATTTCAAATATTTTCATTTCTTTTTATTACGCAAAAAATAAAAAAGCAATCATTATTTTTCGATAAAAAAGAAACTATATATATATATATATATATATTATTTTTATTATTTTTATTATTTTATGTAACAGATGCAAATCCCAATGATTGCCATAGATTTCCGACGAGAATATGATTTCGAAAATGCAAACGAAGTTTCTCAGGCAGAGTACACGTAGAATGTGCACCGCATGATGTACCTTTGCATGAGAAAGAATGATGAGCGCAAAAAAAAAGCAAAACAAAAAAAAAATTTCCTATGGATGCAGCAAAGCGTATCTCGTACGTATTTTGAGCCTGCATGTCCGTTCTCTTATTTCTCTCTGTAACGTGCCTGTTAAATAGATGAACGTCTATTTCAACTATCTACTCTCTATACTCGACTCGACCTTTCATATCTTATCCTTTAAGACTACTCATTTTCCTTTCTTATACATACTATGATCGATCGATATATCGAATATTAAAAAGAAAAAAAGAAAAAAAGGAAATAACAACATGTAAACTTTCAAAATGATTCCCTTTCGTCATCCTATTAAATATTCCACTTAATTTTTCGAACGAGAAAGAATAAAAATAATTTGAAATAGAATTCGATCGATTTTGAAACGTGCTCTCTGTAATCGATTTTTGCAAATGTAAACGACGTCATTCCTATTAACAATTAGAGGCCAAGAATCCTTGGAGTGGTAATCCCGAGAGCAGTACGAATCAGGCAGTATCACTACCACTATCACTATCACCACTGTCACGACCAACAGAAGCAACATACTACTCGCATACCTATATATAACACATCACGACGCAAACCCGTCCGTGCACGTTTACCGATGCGATCACGCACCCACTCACCCCGTTCTCGTCCGCGTCTCTGCTTTTGTGTTACAGAGTATCTGCCCTCCTCCGCCTCGGTAGACCTATCGGGTACGGACTCGGCCCTCTATCCATTCGACCCGCAGCAGGAGAGCTACCAGGAGATCTGGTTACCGCCGACCAGTATGTATCCCTATTTTCTGTTCCCCGGGACCGCGCGCACCTCGTACCACGACTACGAAATACCGTACGAAGGACAAGAACAGGGACATCGCCGTCAGCACGGCCATCGTCATCAGCCCGGTCGCCATCAGGAGGCACCGGAAAAGCCAGCCAAGCCCAGCGTGTTCGTCGTCGACGCGAACGATCCACGGAGGAACGATTTAAACAAGGCTGATCCTCGTAACGAGGATCGTTTCGTCGTGACCGACGACGAACACTCGTCGGCTGGTCGGTTCCATCTTCCAGGTTCAAGGTTCGGCAACCGGAGGCAGGAGGGTGCCCGGGGAGATGGGATCTTTCAAGATTTTGATGGCTCCTCTTCATCCTCCAACGTCCATTCCTATTCTTCTTACCCTTCTTCCTCGTCCTCTTCTTCTTCTTCTTCTTCTTCTTCATCATCTTTGTCTTCTTCTTCTTCTTCTTCTTCTTCTTCTTCTTCTGACGCGTTTTCCAAGCATGATCGTGCCTCCAACACAGTGCACCTGCAGCCAAGGCACCCCCACCAAAGCGAGCATGACGCGCACCTGCACCATCACCATCATCACCAGCACCAACAGCACCACCACAACCACAACCAGCACCACTACTACCACCATCACCCTGCACCTGCACCGTCCCCGTCGTCTTCTTCGTCGTCTTCGTCTTCCTCGTCGTCATCGTCGTCTTCGTCAGCATCCTCGTCCTCGTCATCGTTGTCGTCGTCGAACGCGCAACCACCGCGACCGACGCCTACCGTCGACGAAACTAAACGAATCGAGACACCGCAAGTCGCGCCACCAAAGAAATTCGCACCGAGGCCAACCTACGAGCATCGGGCGATCTTCGATCGCGTCGACGACGACCTCGATGACATCGAGTTCAGGATCGGCGCTCTGCCAGTCGATCGGCTCTTCGATCTGCGCGAGGCTTTCGAAGGCTTCGTCGATCAAGGTTCGTACACGCCCATCACACGCGACAGAGAGATCGCTGACGATCTTTGTTTTGCTGCTGCAACATCGAGGGATCATCACCCTCTCTTCTTCTTCTTCCTCTTCTTCTTCTTCTTCTTCTTCTTCTACTACTACTACTTCTTCTTCTTCTTCTTCTTCTTCTTCTTCTTCTTCTTCTTCTCATTCAATATTTATTTCGTACTTTCTTTTTTTTTTACTTTCTCTTCTTCTTCATCGGAGCCGCCACTTCGATCTCTAACAAGAAAAAAAGAAAAAAAAAAAAAAAAAAAGAAAAAAAACGAATTGATCGTAGAAACGCCGAGTAAAGATCGTTTTAAATTACGTTATTTACGTTCTCCAGGTGAAATTTCATCCGTCGCGCGGTTGAATTCAACGGTGATACCACTGGCCGAAAGAAGAACGGCCCGCCTCTCCTGGCACTTCGACTATTCGCGGCACGAATTTATGTTATTGGTGCACGGCCAACTCGGAATTTATATATGGCACGCGTGAGACATTCGTACGAAAGTAAAGTTTAATCGTGCTTTAGTAATCAAGTTAAAAGAACGAAAAAAGTATAAAAAGGACGATTATCTTTTCGTTACGTGCTTCAGTTATTGTACTTGATCTTCCCTTTTACTTTTTTTATATACCTATCCCACTTTATTTCAAACAGGATAATTTTATTCAATCGTACGATAAACGAAGACGTGCACATATTATTGTATGAATCTTGAATAATTCATCGCGATACGATCGCTACGGAGGGAGAAAAATTCCCTTTTGATTAAGCGAAATCTGCGAGAAAGATAGAGAAAGAAAGAGAGAGAGAGAGAGAGAGAGAGAGAGAGAGAGAGAGAGAGAGTCAAAAAGGGATAAAACTTTTTTTTTTCGTCCAAAGAATCTTAATAACGTTCCGAGATTTTGCGGTGAAACGAACGAGACGATCCACCGTGCTCCGATACACTTGTTCATTTACAGTGAAGGTCATCTCTCATCCGGACAACTCTACGAGCTTCGAGGTAATCGAGTCTCAAGTGGAGAATCCATTGATTGATGCCGATCATCAAGATCTTCTAGCGATGAAACAGATACCTGTACCTGGTGATCATCATCGACGATCTCATCGAAAGAAGAATCAGACTGTGGAAGAACTCGATCGTAAGTACCTTTTCGTTTCACCTTGTTAAATTGATAAAAGGATTAATTAGATGCGTTCATTTTTAATTGACTTAATTTTTCAACTCAATTAAGAATTATTGTCGACGATATTATCGATAAATTTCAAATAAATGTTTTTACTCGATAATTCTCGAAAAAAAAAAAAAATAAAAAAAGGAAGAAGAAAAATCGATAATACCTATTGTATAATATCGTACGATTTTATCTATTCGTACCAAGTGAGATTTATCGTAGTAAAAGTTTAATTTAATTTAGAATCCGTGAGCCGTCTCATTTCCTGGGCCTTCGCTTCCAACCCCCCCCCCCCTCCACGCACCAAGGTATATCTCTGTAGGTCCGCATATTATTTCTCGAGTTACCGGATTTCGAACTTTAATCCGCCATCGCAACGAGAACCGGCCAAGTTTTCGTCTAAGATTCCGATAGGCGCTCGAATCGAGACAGTGCGAATCTATGGGAAAGTCGTTATCAAAGAGATACGCTGTGAAATAGCTATGCATATATAGATATAGATATCTACATACATCCGGCTGTTGTAGTTTTTAGACTTTACAGAAACTAATTTGCTTAAAGTACCGTCAGTTTTTGACGGTGACGATCGTCTCGCGAGCAGATACTTCCTTTCTCAACTATAATGGTGCTCTTAAACTCAAAACTTTCCGCTTGAGAAAGCGTTCTCGTCCGTGACATTTACTTTAAGAACGAGAGTTTAAAGTGGTCTGCTCACGTTTTTTAACTTCGGAATCTATTACCAGGTGAAACAAGAGATAGGAGGGAGTAAATCACTGGATTAAAGGATAACCAGGGATAATTACTTCGGGCTCGATCCGGATGCAATCAATTTTTGATGCGTTATAGTTTGCATCCTTGCTCACCAACTTACTCTTCTTTTCTCTTCTCTTTTTCCATATATTCTTTATCTATCTCTCTCATCCTTTCTCTTTTACTTTTTTCATCAAATACTGTCCTCCACATAGACTGAATTCTTTATTCTCCTCGTTCGCTTCCACGTTATAATTAATTTTTCATCATGAGATAGATAGGTATATGTATCTAGATAAATGGCTAAGTATATAGGTAGAGTTATATACACTTTTAACGAAAACCTTTGCTAATACGTCTATGTCATTTATCTCTTATTTGACGAGATAAAAAGTAAATGTAATTTCGGATGGTAAATAAAAATATTCTCTTTTCTTTCTTGCCCTTCTTTTTTTCCACCGTATATAATTTATATATCTACAAATAAGTCTCATATGCATATATTCAGAACAGAAGCACGCATATGGTATATGTTCCAATGCAAAAGAGCGAAATTCTCGGCACACACGAATTCCGCATTCATATATCCAATTTCGAGAGAAACAGTTCGGTTGAAGTTCCAAGGTCGTTTCGTGGAACGATGAATCTAAATCGTTGCTTCAATATACGTTCCTACGTTTTACGTGTGAAACGAAACATATTTACTTGATAAATAATAGAGGAGTAGAATTTTATCAATCGAAAAAAAATATTTTTAATTCCGCGTAAAGTTAAACTCATTCACGAGTTTCTAAAATTTGTAGAAATAAAAAAAAGTCTTCTTCATTTTTTTAACATAATTATAGAATTTCATGTGATACTACACACATATATATATATATAATAAAATTATGATCTAAACTATTGGAAAGAAATAATTATTTTCTGAAAGTCTTTACAGAACAGAAATGCACGTATCAATATACCATAATCTTTTCTTTGTCTTATATTAATAAAACAGGAAATATTCTATTTTATTGATCAAGAAGAATGTCAAAAAGTAAAAAGGCTAAATTTTACATTAGCTCGAAGTATCCTTTTATCATCATTTGATAATTTCCAATGATAATATTAATGATAAATAAATACCGAAATAGGCCAGTGCCAGAATAAAACAAATAATTCTACATATTCATTTTGAAATAATATTCTCTCACTTTTTTTATGATATCAAACTTTTCATAAGCAACGAACCATGAAACATACGTGTCGCTATACTTTTGTTGGACACGTTATACTTTTGCTGGATAAATTGACGTGTGAGAATAAAACTGTGCGACTCCGTTAAATTCTTCTCTCTTTTTCTATCCCTTTCTCTTTTTTGTGTCAACCTTTTTTAATTCATAACATTCTCACGAGAATGAACACGGCATAAAATCGTTGCTACTATCGAGAAAACTAAACAAACGGGTCACCGTAATTATAATTCATACACACGTGCCTAACTCGCGATATTCAATGATCGTACGTATGCATGCGTTACTTATATACATTTATGTACATATATATATATATATATATATATATATATATATATATATATTTATATATATGATGTATATCATGCATTTCATGCATTCATTCCTAGCAATGTACGTTAGATTTGCACCACATCAAAAATATAGCGTCCTATCGATTTCAAATACATACGCATAGAAACGTAAACTTATATATATATATATATATATATATATATATATATATATATACATATATATGTATATATACATGTATATGTGTATATACATTTATCTACATATGTAAAGTAAAATCTAACCGCAAACTCGAACGGCAGTGGTTCCAACGCATTACTCTCTCTCTCTCTCTCTCTCTCTCTCTCCCTCTCTCTTTCTCTCGAAATATATACATACGCTTCATATGTTGTTTACTTTTTTCTCAATTAGTTTAGTAGACCGATCGATCGACCACGAGGTCGGTTTCGAGTATATTAGTAAGTTAAGAGTAACCACAAATACCCGCTTTTTTCATCCAACGGTATATGTACCGTCCTTGAGAGTTTACGTTTCTTTTTTTATACTTTTTTTTATTTTTTTTTTATTTTTTTTTTTTTTTTAGAATAAAAAGAAAGAAAATAGACGGAGATCGGTCGATATTTTGTAGTTTCTGGAATTCATTGATCACACTTCATAGAAACAGATTCGGTGTATGATACAATGTTTATTTTCATATCTTTTATCGTCTTATTCCAGGAAAAAGAAATTAGGTTTAGTGTTAAGAGAAATGTGTGTGTGTGTGTGTGTGTGAAAGAGAGAGAGAGAGAGAGAGAGAGAGAGAGACAAAGATATGTAGTTCTATATCACTTTTAGGCCTAGAATAAACAAAACAAGCGAGCGTTCTATTATCATTGAAGGATATCTAAGGAATAACAGAATAAGTTCTGTATATGTCTACAAAACAAAACGGTCGAGGATGAGTTAGTTTAAAACGAACGATCGAAGACAAAAGACGGAATTTAGGACGACGTTTAGAGACGATTATATTGTTAAGAAGGATAAGATACATTTTATTTCTCAATTTAATTTGATATCTTAGATAATTATAATATCTTGTTATATTCCTTTTTTATTCTAATATTAATAAAAATGAAAGAAAAGAATGTACGATATAATGAAACAAAGATTTTTAAATATTTAATTATATAGAAATATATATATATATATATATTTGTATATATATATATATATATATATATATATATATATATATATATATATATATATGTACAAAGAAACAAAGGAACAATAAACGAAAGATGGATATAAAGGATATCCTACGGGTCGTTTAATTTTATACGAAAAGCTTTATTCCCTTTCAATGCTAACAGTAATTAATTGCTCTCATTCAAACTATTCGAATTAATTTTACTTTTCTATTCAAAATTCTAGCTGGAAATACCTACTTGAACTATTTTTGATCTCCTATCCGTACGCGTTTCCTAACGCTTTAGAAAGTTATCCGTCCATTTATCGACGCTTTTCCACCACTCGAATTATTTTCGTAAGCCCATTCTTTCTCTCTCTCTCTCTCTCTCTCTCTCTATATATATATATATATATATATATATATATATATATATATACATATATATGAGGGTGCTTTCACATGGATGTGCACGCGAGCAATCGGAAAACTATATGTATGTGACTACTCAAAATGATGATTTCGTTCGAAAATTCCTATGAATTTTGACATATAATAGCTTCTACTTCTATCGTACACCTGCGTCACACGAAAAGTTTTCGTTTTCTACCTGTTATTATGGAGGATGAACAATACATTTTGATATCAGAAAAAAAGTTAATTCAATCTCATAAGAAATTGTATGAACAAATTTAACGTTTGTTATTAGCGAAATTTACTCATTTATTTATTTCAAAAAGAAAATTAATTGAAATTATATATGTAAACCAATTTATAATAATTTTATTGCTATATATCGATATGTGTAAATATTAATCAGTGGTAGATTTCTAATCCTTTTCTAATTACTTAGATCCATCTTTTTTCTTTTATCTTTTCTGTTTCCTTATATATATATATATATAAAAACCTATTTTATTTGACTATAACAGATCGCTGGCCCGTTTCGTATAGAAGAAGTTCAACATATATTTCGGACAGTAAAATCGATCTCTCTCTCTCTCTCTCTCTCTCTCTCTCTTTCTTTTTCTCTTTCTCTCTTTCTTTCTCTCCCGTTTGCCCCTTCTACTTCTTTCTCTCTTTCCCAAAGTCTCTCGGACACGAGTTCCAATTACCGCCAATCGGAATTGCCTCTGTTTCTACCGCGCAACACGAAGAATCTTACGTAGCACGTCTGAAAGCGGACTTACAGGATTGATATTCCTTGGTTACCTGGCCGAGATAGTCCTGATCTACGGCACGTCCTTCGGGATTCAAGACGATATAGTTCGTTAGAGAATTGCCTTTCCTCTATCGATTCACCTACTGTTATCGTGTTCGACGATGCACCTAATGATCAGTTCACCTTCTATTCTTTTCATCATTTTCACATCGTCATTTCTTCTTGAAAGTTTAACATTTTAGATATATATAAAATAACAGGATAGGAAGAATTATTAAATTTTACATTGAAATAATGAGAAAGAGGGAAAGAGAGAGAGAGAGAGAGAGAGGGAGAGAGAGAATCGAAAGTCAATTCATTGACTGAATCCCCTCCTTGTCGAAACCATCCTGTCTTCTCCGAACTAACTTTTCTCCATTGATATTCCTGTAGTTTTCCACCAAGTGGTTAGTCCTTCCCACTTTTTCTCCCCCTTTCCCTTCTTTCACTTTCTCTCTCTCTCTCTCTCTCTCTCTCTCTCTCTCTCTCTCTCTGTCTGTCTCTTTCGCTCTACTTCTCTCTATTACTTTTTCCGTTACTACTAGGAGGGATCGGCCAAAAGTAGTACAGTCGTTTAAAGGGTCGTACCCAAACCAATGTAGCCAATGGATGCTTCCGATCATCCCCTCTAAATAGACTCGTCCTGACTCGAATCGAGAAACTTATGGTTCCTCCTCAGAGGACCATCGTCGTCTTCTCGTCGTTGGAGGAGAAGGGTCGAAGAGCCTCTCTTCCTCAGCCAACATAAAACGAATCCCTTCTCAAATCACTTCTAGAAGAAGACAGAATAGACAAGAGAAAGAAAGAGACGAAATGAGATCTCGATTCTACGAAGAATCTCGATTCACCTTCTCCTTAGTCCTTAAAGTCTACCAACCCTTGACGATTAATTTCACCGCGGTAGCAGCTTCTAGGAATGCCCTTTTGACGATTCTACTTTGAATTTCATCGGTGAGTGCCTCTCGAAAGGCTCGATGATACGAACGAAAAAATATATATCTACCATTCAACTTTGTCTCATTCAACTTTGTCTCTAGACGAGAAAGTAAATCCCTGTTTCGTTTTCTTTTATCTTTTCTTTTTTTTTTCTTTTTTTTTCCTTTTTCTTTTTCTTTTTCTTTTTCTTTTGTGGAAAAAGCAACACTCTGTCTCATAAAAGTCGAATATAAAATATCGAACTTACTGCGAGATGAATCAAGCTGCGATCATCGTTACGACCCTCTTTGATTCGTTTTCGGGAATGGGAAGAGGATTACATTTTTGTAGGCGTTTAAGGGAAGACGAATGAATGGGCAGACACAGACAGCTCGAAGCGAACGAACGTTAGCTCTCTCGACGATTAAGGCGGTTGAAAGAGTGCGAGAGGCCCGAAAGGATGATGGCTGCTCGTTTGTCTTAATAAACTGCGTCGAATCCACGCTCGCCATGGTGCTTGACTTATGGCCAGTCATCTGGTAGGGCGGCTCTACTCATGAGAAATCTTTGCTCTCTCTCTCTCTCTCTCTCTCTCTCTCTCTCTCTCTCTCTCTTAGCATCGTTAGTCCTTGGAATATTCAGAAAGGTTCGACTAGTCATTAACCCCTCTTCGATTCATCGATCGAACGAAAAGGTTTTTCGTTAACGATATATAACATTTGTCATTGTGACAAGTCAAGAGTTTTTACGATAATTTTTTATCGAGCTTGACCTTTATCATCGAATATTTGACAAACAATGTATCTTCCAACAAGGATATCGATCTTTTTGCCAAAAATTTCATTACCTCTCATATATAAATATCAAGATTGTATTAATGTGATTTTCTAATTAAAAAAAAAAAAAAAATACAAAAAAAATAAAAAAATAAGATACTTCAGATATTCTTGTAAAACTTGAAATAGAATTGAATAGTTTTGAAGGAAAAAAGAGAGAGAGAGAGATCGGTCGAATGGATAAACATCGTACGATATTGCTCGAAGCCCAGAAAGACGTCAGGTTAAACCATTTTTCTCTGGACTTGCTTATGGTTCGCTACTTAGGCAACATGCGAGGTCACCACGTCACGCCGGTGCTCGTTGACGATTTATCATTTATTTGTATACGCGAGTTGGGAAACTAGGTCTCTCGCCTCGCTTATGTAAACGGTAGGAGCGCACGTACGGGTATAGTTCATCCTGGAATGTTTAACTTAGCCGATAGCAATCTTCGTTGGGGTTGGTGAGCGAGAAAAAATGTAGTAACAGATGAATATAGAGAAAAACTAGTGGGTCGAAAGAGTGAATGAGGGGTGACAGGATGAAACAAGCCCAAGCACGATAGAGCTTTCTGTCTTATAAAATTACTTTCCGTAGAAGAGACATCATTCAACTAATTTTTTTTTTGCCTCCCTCTTGAGAGTACAAAGACATAGCAAAGTATTTGACATCGTATTAAGATTTTGTTTCAAACTTCGAAATTAATTAAATCTGAAGAGATTTTCAATCGATCAACGATGAATTTATGAGATCTATTTTGATTACAAATAAAATTTCAAGAATGAAGACAGAGATGTCTGGATGAAATTAATGAATCGTAAGAAAAAGAATCGAAAGATATAATGCTTTTTTAGCGGGAATAAAAACGAAATAATTTATTTATTCTTTAATCATGAAGAAAAAGTTAAGATCTTCGTAACGGATTTATTCTCCTTTCTTAACTAACAATTTAATTAATATCAAATCATTTATTACTCAGATTAAATAAATTCATATGTATGAATAATAATTATTCGAAATTAATTATCGTACTATCTGGAATCATTGATTCATCGAATCATCGAATGAAATGAAATAAAAAAACAAAAAAAAGAGAAAGTAACCATTTAAATTTTATCTCTTTATTTATAGAAGCTGCAGCTCTACCATCTGCTAAATCGGAAATTGACAAGATTCAGCAACCACCTAAGTTGATACTTTCCAGCACATGTCATCATGCATACACATCGTGCAAGTAAGCTTTAATCTCATTTCACATTTACGCTGTAATCACACGATAAGCGGTAAATCTCAAATGGTCCATTATTAAAAGCAAAACTGAAGCGGTAGCTTATTAATAATATTGTACATTGATGTACACCAGAGAGAGAGAGAGAGAGAGAAAGAGAGACTTGAAGAAACAAGGACTAAAAGCAACAACGTAGTCGTACTAGAATAGAATCATCATTTTATCATGAGTCTAGACGAGATTTATCGCGCTTAGTTGTATTCAAAGGCGTTAACTACAGTATCGTTTATTCAGGAACGACCCGGAGTGCAAGGCATTATTACAGCCGGTCCTGAATTACTGTGGTTTGACGAGCTGCGCGAGAAACGAATGTATGGCAGCTCTACAACACTTCTATAAAACGGCTAATCACAAGCACTCCATCGAAATAGCTTTCTGTTTGTGCCGGTAAGTATAAATTGATTTATACGATACCAAATATAAACATTAATTTGTATAAGTCTTTATTATATATTTTCGAAAATAATCATCTTCTATATCTCATAAATTTCATTAAAAAAAAAGAAAACAAAAAAAGAAAAGAATGAATTAAAGTAAACTAAAAAGTTAACATGATTATTCTATTATATAATACAATTACTGTTTCTCCTATTCTATTTATTTTATTGTTGATATCGATCATTTATATATTCAAACCTATACATATTTAAATGTAATAGGAAGAACAAACAATACTAGTCGAGGCACGATCGTGCGATGATATATCTCCTAGACGAACGCAACATGTTGATAGAACGTCAACGACAGCCGCGACAACGTACGTACAATAATGTACGTGTGAAACCCACTATGAATTAGGCGCAACGTGCGAGTACTCGATGCAAAAATTTCCATAATGTTCTCTGTATGTTTCTATACTAGTACGATTGAACGAGTATAGCGTTACAACGAACCGATTCATAGGACAAAACGCAAACTAGTTCGATTTCAGGAATCGTGCACCGTGCTCAATCAGGAGCCAATCAAAAGCATCCGGCTTACGATTCTCCATCGCGTCGATATCATCGTACGTTGTTACACACGTCAATCAATCCGCAGAGAGATAGATATAACAGAATCAACGATAGCGTAGATTACGTCACGAATGAAAAGTATAAATGAATTGATGGTCATCGCTATCTTCGACCATTTTGAAAATAACTTTCCTTTCGATTTACACGACGTATGATATCTATATTAAAGTGTCATCAAAGTTACGATATCATTTTGAGTAACGAGCTTTTACGAACTTGTATGAAGGTTGTATTTTATTCATGAAGACATTCAAGGCGAAGTAAATTGCCAGGTATAAATCTGTTCTAAGTACTTAAGAAGTGATATACTATAGCGAAGCGTTAATATTCTTCATTCGTAAGCTGGCGTTCTTAGCATAAGGTTTGTTTTGCAAATCGTGCAACAGGTTGCTTTCTAAACTTCTATAAACGTCACGTATCATAACGGAGAATTCCGGACGAAAGAGATCACGAAAGGAATCCTGAACATCTTCCTTCTAGATATAGATCGCAATCAGCCAATGATTATTATTTCATAAAAATAAGAGCTTATCATTTTAGAAGAGAACAGAGTTTTATCATCATAATCTTCGTACAAACGATATTAAAGTTATTTCTTTTAAAAATGTAGATGTGAAAAGGAAAGAGAGAGCGAGAGAGATAAGGAATTTATCCCTTCGGCAAACATACCGTGAAGGATTACCGGCAATTCGACAAACCGATGCATAACATTTTTATTTAATCATCCTTTCAATTAACGTGATCGCGTTGTACAGGAAGGCTGTATTTTCACGGTTGACGGAACGCTCAATCACTATCCAATCAAATTGCACAGCTTTCGAGCAACGTACTGCATGGTTCAACCCGAACCCGACAACGACGTTGGTGTTCGTTCGTGTCGGTTGATGATCACTGCATGCTACAACGCGATCTATTAAACCTGTGGAATACCGTGGGATGCAGCTAACGTAAAGCCGTGATTATCAATTTTCATTAAAGCTGTTTTACGCATTCGCGGCTTACCCATGATAGAAATTTCATTAAATTTTCTTGCTTCGATCGAATAACAAACGAAAGAGAGAGAGAGAGAGAGAGAGAGAGAGAGAGAAGGAAGTTTCATTTCTATGATAGTTAGATAGGTATAAATTTAAATCCACGTGGATGTCTAGAATGATGACAGGACAAAATCTTTCATATTAATTTGCTTGCCTAATGCATCCCATCTCTAAAATTTAACGACGTTGCTGGCCGGCTCCAGCTATTATGGAATGCACATTATGAGACATTGGACACATTAGGGCTGTAAATGACGATTACAACACGCCTCTCTGGCTATCTCATTACGAGAGATAATGTACCCTTAATTCATTTGCGTGTTCTAGATTTACCAGCTTGATACTGAACACTTTCGAGTATAAAAGAATTTATGTCATTTCTCAAGCTTTTGATAGTATACCGCATTTACATTTGTCGGCTTTATTAACTGTACATACTGCTTATTTTGGTATCATAAGGGTAAAAGTTTATGCTTTAATTAAGTTGTCTGTTTTAAGTCACCGACATATCCAACCTAAGCTTCAACTGAATTTACATGGCGCATAAAACGAAAAACAGGGATGAGAGAGAGAGAGAGACAGAGAGAGAGAAAGAGAGAGAAAGTAGAATTGAGTGAATGGTGAGAATGAGTGAAAAAGAGGGAAGCTGTATTTGATGTTCGATACCGAATTCATAAAAGCAGCACAAAAGCGGTCAATTAAAGGTCAATCGAGCTGTCTCCATCGAAATGGTGATATACCTTTCACAATAACCATGTAAACCGATATTAAAGCGTGAACACGTCAGAACTGAGTAATAAAGTTTTTACAGGAAATCGAATGTATGGATATATATATATATACATATATATATATATGTATATATATATATATATATATATATATATATATATATATATATATGGACATGTATTGTACATAAATATATACACATACAACGTTAATCAGAATTGTTCTTTCAACAGTGAATGTTACACTGTACTATATCAGAACAGATTGTTTTAAAAATATTCACTTTCGAATTAACTATCAATCTAGAGCTATCTACATTGAATAATTTACGTATGTGCAAGTAATACAAAATATAAAAAAAAAAAAAAGAAAAAAAATAAATGATACATAAATTTTTATTCGTACATATCGCGTATTATATTTTCATTTATAGTTTGAATTTACAATTTTTACGAAATGATCTTTGCGCCTCTCGTTTAATACGATTAATCAGACCTAGTAGAGAAAGAGTAAGAAACGTACAATTCGGAAGAATTCCGCATCCGTTAGTAGATCCCATGAGAATGCGGAGAAGGGAAGCTAGATAGAGGCTTATCCATTCTAACGAGGCTTCTATAACTTTTAAGTGGCTTTCGCCAGCGAAACAATGCGAAAACTTTCCTTCCTTGTCGTTTTCCACATTTTGTTCTTTTTTTTTTATTTTCTCTCTCTCTCTCTCTCTCTCTCTCTCTCTCTCTCTCTCTCTCTCTCTCGCTTTTGTCTATTTGATCTGTTTTTTATTTCCACTTGATCTCTATTACCGTTCGTCGAGCCTTCCTTTTGTTCATGCTAACTTATCTCTATTTCTATCTCTTTCCTTATCTGTTTATCATTCTCTCTCATTCTCTCTCTCTCTCTCTCTCTCTTTCTCTCTTTCTCACATACATTCACTTTTGCGCAAGAACGCGTATCAAATAACCGATTAAATAAGTATTGAATAAGAAAGAAATAAAAAGAAATAGTACAATTTGCCTTGACAAAGCTGAATAAAATATGTAGCCAGCTCATTTAATGCTCCTTGAACAATGCCCACCTTGCATTGCCTCTTTGGGAATTCCTCTCATAAGAATCTCTGGGTATGAGCTCTCGTTTTTCCTGAGGAGAGGGAAGAGACATGAAGGAAGACCAAAGCAGAAGTAGCAGAAGGAGATGAAGAAGAGAAGAGAAAAGAACAAAATGGAAGAAGGAACGATATGCTCTTGTTCTTCCCTTCTTCTGTTTCAAAAGGTGCTTTGTCTTGCGGTAAATTGGCGTGTCTGCACGATTCGTTTCGGATTTACCTCGCGTTATTTTTTACAAAGGTCTCTACACGAGAAACGTACCAGTATTCCCTTGAAATGGTCTTTGGAGAATCCTTTACGTTTCTCTTTTCGGACATGCAACTTCGGAACATAACGCCGTATGTGAATTATTATCAAACGTATTGCTAAGTCTCATTGCGATGTTAATAAATAATTTTTACTGAGAATTATTTATCGATTCGTTTCATTTTTTATAAAGAAATATCATTTATTAATAATCTTAAAGATATTAGACGTATTATAGGACGAAGGAATCAATTGTTATGTTAAAAGAAAAAAAAAAAAAAAACAAAAAGAAAAAAAAACAAAACAAAAGAGAAAGAAAAGATATAATTTATTAATTTACTTTAGATTTATATATAAATTTACGTATGTCGATAACGATATCGGAAGATTGAATATTATCTATAATGTATAATTTTTTTTCTTATTTTATAGAAAAACCGATGGCAGAAAAGACGAATGCATCGTAGCACAAGAAAAGATGCATCCTGCATGTGCACAACGTATCGAAGGTGCCGATATGCCCACATGTCACAGTCTCGCGGAAACTTGCAAGAAAAACGAAGCCTGCCGGCAAGTATACGTGTTCAATGATCAAGATAATTACAACCATTTTCATTTTTCACTTGAGATTTTTTGATCGTTTTATTTCTTAATAAAAGTTTCATTAATTTTTCGAAATTTCGAATGTTTCTAAATATAAAAATCTACAAAAATTTTACAGGTGATTTCGTCGAGATGATTAAAGAAATGTAAAATATAAATGAAAAATAAGTACTTTCTCAATATATATCATATAAAATTTATTTCTGATTTATCTAAATATTTAAAATCTAATTCGTCGAGTTAATGGCAAATAAATTTTTTTTTCTTTAATAAATTTAATGTAAAGGAATCGATGATCCATATAAATTATTGGAATTCGTCGTTGCTAAATTAAAGATAAAGAAGTGCATTTTCGATACATAGATATATACTTGTTAAAGGTTTCTGAGATCTACATAAATTTTTTTTCATTTTGTCTAGAATATAGATGTACTGTTTGCAAAACTTCCTTCGTTAAAAATCTCTTTCTCTTTCTCCATCTTTTTCTCCGTCTCATACTTCGTAGACGAACAAATATTCACGTTGAAAGCATTTCTTGTGAAATTCAGTGCTTTACTTAGTTACTCGGATCTTTACTACTTGTGTTTGAAAATGCAGCAGAATTACGAATTCTTTCGGTACGTTTGTTTCAAGAGAAAATTGACCTTAACCCTACACTGCATAAAATTTTATATTTTATCAAAAAAAAAAAAAAAAAAAAAAAAAGAAAATGTTTTCTGAACCCAATGAAATTACTTTCTACAATCAGAAAAATAATTATATCTATATGTTTATATATATATATATATGATAATAATTGTATATATATAAAAATGATAATATAATAATAAAGTGTATATGAGTGAATATATTTAGTCAGAATTGAAATGGAATAGTTATTATTATAAAAAAAAAAAAACTTAAATACGTAGTTAGCGATACACTATGAAGTGTAAATTTAATGGTAAAATAAGGAATGAGAATAATTTGTCTTCATTTCTTTTGACATCCTCGAAAATAAAAGCTATTACATTTAACTTATTTTTATTCTATCGTCAACGAAGGCATACGGTTTGGTTTTGATCGATCGAATGATTCATTAAGTTTATCGAAACGATTTTTCTCTTCTTCCTTCCGGTCGACATCGGAGTCACTTAAGAAATTTTTGAACCCCTCCTTTTTCTCTAATTACTCAAACGACGAGCTCATTGGGGAAGCATCTTGACGTCCCCCTTTTAATTCTCTGATTAATGAATCAAGTAGGGTCGCATTTTTCCCTCTTGAAATCGACGAGAATTCTTTCCAATTTTGTCCCTGTGTACTTACTTACAAATCACCAATTCATTGACTGTTAATCATATTTATCTAATCGTTATTTTAATTCTGTCTTTTTTTCCTTTCTTACGTCTTTCTTTCAAACATTTAGCATGAGATTGGAGCATTACGAGCAAAATTGTGCGGTAGACAGCGTAACGAAAAAATGTGCTGGACCACCATCCGATTGTAGGAAAGCGATGCTAGGTATACTTGGGACCGAACTTCGTTCAAATTGCGCTTGCAAAGGCACCGACTTTACGCAACTCTACGACTGTCTTGGTTGGCAAAGACTCCTTTGGGTTAACCCGTGTGTAGGTAAGTTAATTAAGTTCTGGAGACACTCTTAGTACTCTACGTTATATATGTACGTTTGCTGAAACCAGAATTTTGAAAGTGATGTATATATATATATATATATATATATATATATATATATATATATATATATATATATTATCATAAGGACATATTTACTTTTATAATAAGTTTTCATCTAAGTTGTTAGACAATTTTTCTGTTTTTTTATCTTCTTTCTAACCATTTTTTTACCCTTAACTTTGTTCTATAAATATTGAAAATGTCATTTGTGATTGTTTTACTTAAAATATATCAAGTGCATAATTATATTGATCACATTTGTACGATAACAACATTTTGCAAGAGATTTATATTCAGTCGAGAGAAATGGTGTTATTTAAAACGACTTATTGTCTTGATAGTATAAATATATTTGTCAATTATTATTAATTATTGTTCTTAATAAAGGGCATTTAAAATCGTTCTAAATTCGATATTAATAATTAATTATATTCTAGTATAATTCCTTTATTTCTTTATTCCAAGGATCGAAAAATTTGTTAAATAAGTTAATATCAAAGAGAAAAGCTATGTATACTAATGGTAACGATATCAGCATTATAACGAAAATTAAATTTTCTTACATCTTAGCTTTTATATTTCGAAAATTTGTCTATTCATAGAATTAAATTATATTATAAACTTCCTATAAATCTTATTATTTCTTTAATAAATTTTTGATAATTAAACTCAGTTGTCTAATTACGACGTCATATAATACATAATTTATTTCTTGATTTAAATATAATAACTTTCATTTATATTGATAATGCTTTATTCATGTCTTAAGTAAAATATTTCGAACTAAAATGATCGACGTAATCCGTGAAAGAGGTCGACTTGCATCTATTAAAACTATCGTTAATATTTTATTGATAAATCAAAAGAAAAAGGAGAAATTCATTTCGTTCCGAAAAAAAAAAAACAAAAAAAAAAAAAAACAACAAAAAATATGAAAATATCAACTAAGTTCCATGCGACGGTGTTAAGGGACTTGCATAGCTATCGCTTACGGTCAGGTGTCGCGCAATATTTCAGTGTCCAGGGACTCCAAGCTGATTACAATTTCAGGTGGAACCGTGCTACGCCGTCGGTTGCTCCTACCGGCGTGGCTTCATCCTTGCAATGATAGAAATTGCGAAATGAATAATGAAATGTTGCGAATGGTTATATATCATCGCATTTACGTTTGTGTTGTGTAATAATGAGCATGTTTATGTAGAACGTAGTTAGTTGATGGAGGATTAGAAAGATAAACAACGTTAAAGCTTGTTTTCTTATCAAATTTATACAGGATGTTTCAAAAACATGTGATTAAATTTTAAAGAATATATTTTAATTATCGTAAAAATAAATAGCATACATTTGTCATGTTTATAGAAGAATTTTTTATACTTACAATTAGTAGAATATTTTCTTAAATTTTCTTCAATTTAATTCGATTCTTCGAAATGAAGTGAATTATTAATTTTTATCTCAGAAACATGACATTTCTGTGAAAAATTGTTCACATAAGAATTATATTATTTCAAGAAGCTCATATATTATATGATATCTATTGATTTTTATTTAAATCAAACGTGTAAATAAATAAATAAATTTACAAATTTATGCGAGATATTTTGTTAAATATTTCGAAAAATTGATAATGGATAGAAAAAAATATTTCAAAAGTTCCTTGCTTTTTCACATAGAATATGTTATCATTATAAAAAAAGGAAAGCGTAGCTTTCGATTTAAAAAAATAAACTTGATATTGAGATGTCTTCGAAATAAAATAAAAAAGACAATAAATGTCGTAATATTTTTCTTTCGAAATTCGAGAACTCTTGTCTGAACAATTTTTCTAAAAAATATCGTGTTTTACGAAAGAAAAACTTGTAAAACTTTATTTTGAATAGCCGTTGTAAAGAAAGAAAATGATTGACAAGAATCAATATTAAAGCTTACTATGGGAAAAGTTATATACTTATACAATACAGTGGTTAGCTTATATTTCGATAAATAGGTAAACAAGTCAATAATAAACAAACTCTTGGACCTTTCAGTCGAGTCTCAAAAGGACTACCATGCACGTCGAAAACACCACCACTATCCAAGAACAACGCCGATTGGCAATATTCCGTCGACGACAACAATGACGACGTCGTCGTCAACTACTAGAACACACGTAAGCATGACGGCTACTACGATGGCCACCGCGGTTGAACGAGTTGAAGATAATCAAATACCGGAAGTAACGAGGTGGCCGACCACCGAACCCACGGAAACTTTAGAAATCACGACTAACACCGTTAGTACGACGCCAAGCACAACTACAACGACAACCACACCGCCACGTGAGTATAGTCTTTTCTGTTCAGCGATAGTTAAAAGCGTTTAAAAAGATGATGAAGAAATATTATATATTAGTTTATAGATAAATGTTATTTCAAAGAAGAAATTTGAATCAAATGAATTTATAATCATGACTTATTTTATGAAACTTCAAAGAAATAATTAAATTATCTACTAAGTATTCTCCATTTAAAAATGTTTATTATAAGCATAATTAATATATCAGTATAAAAATGCATTTGGTATAAATTTCAATTAATATTTATAGGAATATATTTCTATTGTATTTTATATCACGTGATAAATATCGTCCTCGTTTCAGGCTTTTGTGTCGTTCAAAGGCCAAGACAGAGTCATCAGTACATACGAGAGGGTAAAGGCAAAAGGGTGAGTTAATTATTCTCTTCGGCTCATTATATCACAGAAGTATGTACTTAACGTAAATTGGATGTACATTAAAGTGTTCTGAACTTTAAGGTTTGTCAAATTAATGCGCTTATCGATTAACAATGTAATACAATGAACGATCTTGTCGGTAGCTTTATCGCGAAGACGAGCCAGAATGTTCGGAGCTCTGTCAATGCGGTGAAGGCGAAGTTCTCATCTGCAATACGATCTGCGTCGATTCATCTCCTTGTAAAACGGACTTCGCTTACTATAACCATGAGGCGCCAGCTTATCAGGCCCACCGTGGTCCATGTCTCTGCTATAGTGGTGGTTTCATATGTATGCGTCCATCACCTGGTAAGTAAAGCCATTTCCGACGCCTCCGATCGACGTATTTTTCGATGTCTCATGTCGATTTTCTTCTTCGACGCATTCTACGTATCATAATACTTTCTCAATATTTAAATAACTCGAATTTTTCATATTTCACACTCGTCGCGTCGATATCCGTTTTATCATAGATATATACGATACCTGTAGGTTATATGATGTATGTTTTCTATTATATGAAATACGTTTTCTATTATAATGCTACTGTCAAATTTTTTGTCAAACTTTATATACGCTACAAAATTGATTTCTTCTTTTCCTTTTCTTTTTTTCTTTTTTTTTCTTTTTTTTTTTTTTATTTCTCAGATAAAAGACACATTTAATAAATATTTCTATATGCAAGAAATAATGACAATAATAATAATAATACTGATAAAAGCAACAATATAATAATATAAAAATTGTAGTAATAACTATGATGATTGTAATAACTATAATGATAGTAATAGTAGATGTAGTATGTGTGAAAGAAATAATGTTAAACGTAACTATGTACTATTACTATAATATCAGAGATATAAAATATCTCATAAAAATGATCTTTTTAATTTTTCTTTTTCTCATCATAGGAGCGTACAGTATACCGCACGGAGTTTTTATGTTCTTGGGATATAGCGAAAAGGACGAGACCTTGTTAAGGCCACACAACAATCTTACGGTTCTAGACGCCGTTTCGTCTCTCGACAATTTCATGCGAGAGGAAGTCAATAACCAGGTATATTGTGTTGAAATGATACTATCAAGATAATGGTTGAATTAAAATTTGGATTAACGACGATTAGCATATCGTAATGGATAACGATTTAACATCGTATCCGTTGTGACAAATTTTTCAACTTTTCATCTTTTCATGTATAAGTTATAAGAAAAATTAGATGAAATGACAAAGATTTCGAATTTCTACGAATATAATTTAAGATCCTTTTTTTGTTTTACTTTCATAAAAGTTCTACTACTTCTACTAATTCCTGGTATCGACTAAGAATTCACGGAAAATTTGTCGTTCGCAAAGAGGAAATTGCTTACGAAAGAAAGTTGATAATACGGAGAAACGTGAAATGACATTGGAATGTTTTCCCTTATTCCTTTTACAGACCGTATGCACGCTCTTCCTCTACAATGTGACTCGAGAGAACGTGATTGCAGTAGCACGTCTTGGTACGGACAATCCACCTTTAAATAGCAGTCAAGCTCAGAGTTTGCAACACCTCTTGCGAGTCAAGGTAAGCAAATACTAATTCGTATGTATGTATATATTTGAATTTATTTAAATCGTTTAATATGAGCAATGATTTTAATTAAACATTTTCGAAACGTAATCATGGACATTTTAAATGATCAAAGAGAAATATAAAAACAACAAAGGGCTACTACATATATCTTGAAATTTTATTAAATTATCCAAAATTATTTAAGGTAAAAATTTTTCACGATATATTACGTATTCATTCAAATGTTTACTCTCGCAAAATATTATAATCATTCGTTAGTGGTTCCCAAACGTCGAGTAGTCGGAAAGAGGAAATAATGTCGAAGTTTTAATTGATTGTACTTGACGAGACGAAGGCTTTAAATGTATAAGAAATCAAATAAAAGGAAATCCACGGAGTTCTCGATTGTGTTTGCTTGGAACGAAGTACGACGAAGTAATATCATGTTGTAATAATGAGCTTAAATTCTAACTTTGCGAAAATTCTAACTCTTTTTTAAAAATCCAACGAATCCAAGTTAAGTTAGTTCTTTAAAAAATCTTTAAACGCTTTACTTTATATTACTGACTATTACCGATGTTGTTATCAGGGTTATTATTATCGTTTGTAAAATTATTATTTCGTAACATTAAACTTTATCACAATACATTTTACGACAAAATATTACCTTTGGTAATTATAGCCGATAAACATAAAGCATCGTATATAACACGACAACAAATTGACTCGAAGTAGTACTAACACAGAAAATGATGTTCGCTGAAAATAGGATGGATATAATATTAAGATTTACACGATTATCTCTTCATTGACTAAAGCCATTTTACTCTTTGATTAATAATGTGCCTTGTAATAATGATAATAATAATTAAATATACATTGTGTTCCAATAACTATTACCACCATTTTGCGACATTATTGATGTCAAAGAAAAATTTATTAAATTAAAGTTAAATGGTTTTAAGGGCCATTGAACAATAATGCATGTGCATGTCTAATAATGCTCTTACGAAGAAACTATGATCGCGAATATGTAATAAACAAAAAAAGATATGGCTCGTTACAGTTGCATGATCAATAGATATTTTTTGAAAATACCTCGAAAAAACCTCGACATTATATCCTAATAATTTTTTATTCGGCCTGGCACGAATAATCAATTCACACAAAAAGTATTACAGGATTCTATTAAAAGAAAAAAAAAAAAAAAAAAAAAAAAAAACAAAAAAAAAAAAAAAAAAAAAAAAAAAAAAAAAAAAAAAAAAAAAAATGCTATAATCTTGAAATCTCAAAAAGAGTAAAAAATACTTTTCTAGATTTTCTTGATTGAAAACAGTTCTTTTCATAATATGATGGTTCCCAAGAAACCATTCAACTTTTATTTAAAATAATTTTCTTTAATATCAATAATACCAAAGATATTTAAACTAATATTAATTATTAGGCCTTCCTTTATATTATTTAGAATCGATATAACATTATTATTCATCATTGAACGTAAATAATAATATTGAAGAACGTATTAGCGAAGTGTACAGAAGGTCAAATGTATTTATTACTCGCTCAAAGTCTTATGAATGGAACCAATTAACAACGAATACACTTAATCGTCGATATATTCCATAAGCACGCAATCGAAACTCTCGGGTAACAAGCGAGATGTCGATAATGTAAGCACCAAAATCGAACACGCTTCTAATCTTCGGGATTGAATTTAATCGCGTTCATCATTAGGATTTATTCAATTCCCACGGGAAAAGTGTTGGTAAATATTTGTAAGATTAATCTTCTTGCGCTAATTGCTTTTAAACTGATAAACGTTTTAATTAGTTGATAGTAAAGCGAAAAGCATACATAAAGTGATTAGTTAAAAGATCGATAAAGAATACAACGATACAATAAAAATAAAAAGCACATTGTGTTTTATTTTTTATATAGCTACGAGTAAGTTCGAATCGAATGAAACATTAAATTGGCATCGAATCGTTTCGAAAATCTGCAGGTGAAAATCCGTCTAATTCGTTCTCATGCATAAAATGAGGGGAGGAATTGAAACGGCTGGATGACGCTCCGTAAGGGGTGGTAGTGACGACAAGGGGGTAGAGGATTGGATAGAGAAAGAGAGGATTTCTACCTGCAACCAAAGCCGATTGACCGGCGCAAAATGTCGCGCATTTAAAGTTCCGTTCACATCGAACCGTACGCGATATGTCGACCGATTGCATCCCCATATAAACGTATTATACTAGGTGGACCAAATAAAATGTTAGTTTAAAATTTATCTTGAAAATATTTGTTTTCCTTTTAACGTCTATGGGATTTTTAGAATAGTTTGAAATTATCTTGAAAATAGCTGCAATCGTTAATGTATGAAAATTTATAATTATAAATTTTTAAAAATGGAAGAAAATTTTTTAATAACTTTTTTAAATACTTTAAATTTAGAAAAGAAAACAAAAATGCACGTCATCGTCTGATATAATGTAATTTTTATTTGCAATATTTATTTTCTGTTTTTAAGAACGATCTATTTTAAATGCCTCACCCTGTATAACAAGAACGAAGTAGAAGAGAGGAAAAGCAGAAAAGCAAAAGTATCGAAAGTTTCGAACGGGTTACGTGAGCTTCCAATGCGATTTCCAATTTGCGATTAAACGTCGGCCGATTTGCAATTTGATGGAGGCTTCGCGGATTTGAATGGACACCGTGGATGCTTGCTATTTCATTGGACGTACACACTTTTTCCGACTTTGTTTCTCTCACATTTTCTCCCCATCTACGAATTTTACGTTAATTCTGACTAAAAATCGGACTCGGCATATTGTCGGGTGTCGAATTTTAATCGGCGTTACATGTAAATTGTATGGATGAATGTAAATACGTCATATATGTTTTCATTTATATATTGCAGCTAAAAATTTTGTTATATTTTTTTCTCTTGAAGAAGCACACAACAACAACAACAAAATTCTTCCAATCTTGTCATTCTCAAAAGATGAAAGTATTCGTAAAATAAAATTAGTATTGGCTTCGTTTGATAGAAAACAATTTTTTCTCAATTTTTCCAGGTAGATAAGTTTGTTAAAATTCGTAAATGAAATGTTCAAGAAGCTCACGTGAAAGGTATTACCGATCAATTTAAAATACAAGCCGCAAATAGGCCGAGGGAAAGTTATGAACTGTCATTAAAAAAATTGATTTCTTCATCCGGATAGATCAGTACGTGCTTTGAAAGGCAAAAGAATATTTCCTTTTACGTTCGTAATTGGATAACTAATCGATTTCAGATTATTTTTATAAATTCCCAGTAGTCGTCAAAGAGAAATGCTTTGACTATGTTAATCGACATTGACATTCTTTATGCGATACGAGAATAAATACTAAAGACAAAAAAAAAAGCTAAAGCATGATTAATATTTGTGGTTCATGTCTCTTGAAAATGCAGCATTACAGATAAAAATTTTTTCGACTTAATTTCTTCTTTAATAGAAGATAATCGAATAGATAAAATTAATTGACTTCTTACTTAATTGAATATTAGCAATATAATTATAGGTATAATAATTTCACTATTAGCTATATTAAAAGAGGAGAGAGAGAGAGAGAGAGAGAGAGAGAGAGAGAGAGTGAGAGACAATCTTTCAAAGACTTTCGAGGAAAGCTCGCCACCACACCAATCATCGGCTGACGGAAAATGGTCTGCGCTCGGTCTACGAAATGCTTTTACTAGCATCGATGGCAACTTTCCAGCGCTTTACCAGTCGTCGACGAACCATGAATTACATTGCCAGGCGGAGGTACTTTTCAAAAATAATGCACAACTTTCTTTGAACAAACATACAATCAAAATCCATGTATTTAGTGTTATCAAGGAAAATTAATAATCGTAAATATTAAAACGTAAATTTAAAACGTAAATATTAATCTAAAAATAAGAAAGGATGAATAGAAAAGAAAGAATATAATTCAATCATCTGTCTATTTTAATACAATTTATTAATTAAAACTTAAAAATATTTACATATAATATTTCACATGAATGAACAAATAATTATAGATAATTTTAAAGAGTAGCCTTTTATCTTCGTTGTATAAATTAACCGAAGAATAAATTCTAATGAACAGATAACCATTGTAATAACGATTTTGATAATCGGTAAATCGATAAAATTAATCGTTCGAGTAAAGAGAACGAAAGGAAATGGGAAATTTCGTCGAAGGACAAACTTGTTCCGAGATCGGGGAAGTTAGCAAGGAATAAGCGAAATCCAAGAGAAAGGACTCCTCGAATTAGCACGTGTCGTCGATCAACGTCGCCGATCTCTACTATGAACTGAATTCGGCATATGTATCCGCCTACTCCGCCTAGATAGAGCCGAATGAGTTTCTAATAAAGCAATTAAGCGATAGACCAAAGTTATGGCACATAACTGGGGTGTGTAGCGCACAGAGATAGACTCTTAGTCGTAAAGCACGTTTTCCGACCTTCTGTAAATCGATTTTCGATCTTGAAATGTATGAAGCGCTTAGTTAATTCGAGAACACGATATATTTTCTAAACGATTGATTCTTCTTTATCGTTTCATTTATATCGTTAATAACGTGATAAACATAGAATAACAATTTATTCGATGTCAAAATGAATTATTATATCAGACAAAAAGATAAAAGGGTGTATCTCGTGTGATAGCCCAGAGGCAGCAGTTTCATCCTTCGATAATGAATTTAGAAGAATCCACGATGTTATTCGACGTAGGATTTGGTTCAGTATATAGATAGGGAAAGAAAGAAAAAAAAGAGAGAGAGAGAGAGAGAGAGAAAGAGAGATATACAGAGAGAAAAAAACTATTGGCAATTTCGACGAAAATAGGATCACATTTTTCTAAGCCTCACACGAAAGGATTTTAAGGAATTAAATTATTTGTCTTTCCCTTTGATGTGAAGATACGAGAACAGACGGGAACATCTTAAGGATGAGTTTTTCTTTAGGTAGAACAGGGGTAGGATAGACGTGCTGTCTATCGGGGTGATAACGGTCATCCCGTGGCCAATGACTCCACGCAATTCCCTAAACTCACATATCTCTACTATTCCTGCTACTATCCTCTTACACATTGTCCTATATATTAGATTATATTCTATATCTATAGTATATAGAGGTATACGTATATAGATATAGTACATATCCTGAACCTCCTCGAACCGTTTATCTATCTGTCCATGTATCTGTCTGTCTGTCTCTCTCTCTCTCTCTCTCTCTTTCTCTCTCTCTCTCTCTCTCTCTCTCTCTCTCTCTCTCTCTAGTTCGCTTAGATTCTCTATCTCGTTTGGTAGATCGAAATACTCTATCCTCCCTAGCCGATAGAAGAAACGATTTTGAGTAATCCCGATGGATCGTGCCTACCTACTCTCTCATCGTTCGTTCTATCCTCTCAATCCTTCGTCATCGTTACGCCGGTCAACATCGCTGTAGTTATTTAAACCAATATTCCGAAGCGTGCTCCTACGCTTGATATCGTTTATTGAAAAAAAAAAAGTGTCTATTTCCTTATCTTATCAGATTTTCATTCGTTGTAAAATAATATTAATTAAGACGATTGATTTTTCTTTTTCTTTTTTTTTTCTACTTAGATTTCTTTCTTTCTTTCTTTTCTTTTCTTTTTTTTTTTTTTGTTTCTTTTTTCTTTTTATTTTTCTTTTTTCAATTCAGTCAAGTCTATATTTAAGACCGTAATAAGTTAAAAGATACTTGAATGTTTTATTTCATGAGTAGTAGCACACCAACACCTACAGAATGTTAACGACCAAAGTGCTAACGGAAGAACCCCATCGTACTAAATCTCACCTTCAAACAGCCTTTTCGTGTTACTCGTTGACGTCTAAAGCGACGTCTTTTCAAATTCATACGTAATAAATTATTTGAGGAAAAATTATCGTTCCACCGGTTAGATAGTTTCAAGTAGAGAGACTCATCGACTTACTGTCATATATCATATGCTCTCTTATTTCTTGCTTTTTCATCAAATAATATTGTGTCATAAACTGGAAAAAAGAATTTTTTTTAAACAACCCTTTTTCTTTTAATAAGATCAAATAGAAGAGAAAGAAAAAAATTAATATAATAAATTTTAATTGAAATATAGTAAGTAAAGAGAATAAATTTCCTTTCTATGTTTATAACTGTAATCTATTAATCTGATAATTTATTTAATAATATTTTATTAGTATTCAATAGAATTTATTCATTTGTAATGATTGAATAGATTTAATTGATATCGATTTAATACACTCGCGGATGCTTTATCAGATTGAAATCTTGCTGAGAAACTAATATGTATTTAACGAAATTAAATAATTCTTCAAAACTTATAAATATTTATTTATATTAATTAGCATCTCTCTATAGTTCTTTTATAAAACCATGTAATCATATAATCACTATGAGATTTACGATAACAGATCAAACGTAAGACAGCTACGACCGTCTTATCTTTAAAAGGATACTAAGTTTGTGGACGGTAATAATAACCATTTTGTCTGTGAAATTATTAATTGAGGTTTCGTTTATCTAGACTTTTTTTTTTTAATCTAACAAAATACGTAAAATGAATTGACGAGTTGTTTCCTCGTTCGTAGTTTAATTAAAACTTTGAGAAAATGAATGAGAGAGAAAGAGAGAGAGACAGAGAAGGAGAGAGAGAGAGAGAGAGAGAGAGAGCATAGTTAATGATCGACGTCTTATTTATTCCGTTTCGTGTATGTATAACAACAATGCGAAACAAGAAACGTTAGCAAACAACGGTGGAGTATGCCTTGCACGTGCTACAAATGTAGGAAAGTTGCGTTTAATAGCGTTGGGTAGCGAATACATCGCTTTCTTCTCTTTACCCTTTTGGAATTGTTTGTATTTGAATTTGTTATTTGTTTTCTTGTTGCTTGTGTCTTTCGCCGTGTCTGCAGTTTTCATTTCAATTTCAAGGATACTCGAGGTACGGTTCATCGACTTTAGCTTATCCTTGTTCTTACTCTTCACCCTTCACCTCATTCGAATATCTTCCCACGAGCATAATACTTTGGAGCAAAGAGACCGAGCAACAAAAAGAAAAAGTAAAGTTATATATTCCCTTGTCGTTGCTACATACGTCATAAAACTTTGGTAATATAATAGAAGGACACATAGTCTCCTTTCCTCATCCCGTTTTCTATTCCTTCATCTCCATCTTGCCATCTCTTTGCTGCCAAGTCGAAGACGCTTGTTTCTTTTTTTGCCGAACTATTCCTTTCATTTCACACATTTTTCACTTTTCTATCTTTCTCGTTTGGCACGCGAACACGAACCTTTCGAAACTCTACATGTATATTGCTTGTGTACTTGTTAAACGTTGAACTTGAAGTTTTCTCTTACGAGTAGTTATCTTTTTCTAGAAGCAAACAAGTAAACAAATAATTAATATTTTAAACGATATTATTCATAATAAATTCTTTGAAGATGATTAATAAATCGAAAGAGAATGGTTTTGTTCTTTTGTCTCATAAGAAATTTAACGCGAGTTTTAAATAAGTCTTTCGAGTAATATTCACTTTTCCGATGTTTACTTTCTTCTTTACGTGATAAATTTTAAATGTTAAAAAAAAAAAAAAAAAAAGAAAAAACGTTTGCACGTGAAATATTTCTGTCAGGTTTTTCTTTTTTTTTTTTTTATGCAATTAAAATCGAACGATTCTATTCGTAAAATAGAAAATATGAAAAAGTAAAAGGCTATTAAAAACTTATGAATGATTCGTCTCAAAGTGTACGATTTAATACTACGTAGTTAAATATTTATAAATGTTCAAAATTTACTTTTACAAAATATATATAAAGTGCAAATGTATATATCTTATAAAAAATTAAAATCTTCTAAAGAATGTAAAATTTAATAGAGAAAAAATGTTTTGCAACATTGTGGATATACTTTTCATCATCATTGTTGACAAGTGTGTCCACGAATTCTCCCCATTTTAACATTCGTTTAAATACATAAAAATTCTTTTGGATGTAATTACAAACCGTAACCATTTCGTTTATTCAATATTCAGTATTATATTATGTCTTTATTTATTTTCAAAGACAGAAGTTAATTAAATATAATAAAAACGAATTTAACGTTAATCAACAATTGAAATACATTTAGCCATTTTATCTATGCACGTTGTTATGATATAATTATATATGTATATATTTTGTTTTAATTTATCAATTTGCAAATTTTCTAAAAGAAAAAAACATTTAAAAAGATTACTTTTTATTCATTTCTCGTTTATTTGCATAAATAAATGATTGCAGAACAACGAAATGCCTTGCCGAAATTTCGTCGAAAATATGTCAAACATTTTCCAGGGAGAAAATTTATCTGCACTTTTCATCGAAGCACGTCAACCGTTTATAAAACATACGAAAATTTATACTACCACTGACTGCTCACGATAATAAATCTTAGAAACTAGCAGTGAGGGAAGGTTAAGACGGCTTACGGTACGAAGTGTAAGAAATAAGTATTCAAGCTTTTAATAATTTAGAGACCCATTTTGACGGTAGCAAGAAAACTTCGTGACTTTATTTTTTTCCTTTTCTTTTAACACTTCTTTCCTCGACCCTTCACTTTTTCTCTTTTTCATTTTCCACGTTTCCTTTGTCTTAACGCTAAATGGATCGTTGAACGAATTATTGTCCATTATATTACATACTTACTAACATATGACGTGATTAAGGTTGAAAATTAAGAAGGTAAGAAGTACCGAAAAAAAAAAAAAAGAAAAAGAGAGGGCCAAGAGAAAATTATAATGTTGGAAGAAGTGTATGAGTATAACGGTGTAGGTATCATAAAAATATTCTAATAAATGAATAAGTAAATTTTTTTTATGAAATTAAAATACTTTTCGTCGTAATAATTGAATCAATTAACTATGTACGATCTATACGCATAAATTTACAGAATCGATTCGATTCATCGGAAAATAGAAATTTGTCCTAGATTCTGGTATTGAGCTAGGTATCGCCTTAGGATTACGTGTAAACAAGTGGCAACTACGTTAGCTACAGGTAAATTTACTTATGACGCACATAATACGTAGCATACAGTTATTTACTTAGCAGTATTCGATGTGTCCGATGCTGATGTCGAGCAGTAGACATTTCATGAATATGCATGACGTGTATATGTCACATTCTTCGAAAAAATTTCACGGAATTGATCGAACTAACAAATTGATTCGATCTATCTCAAGGAGATTTAAATATACATATAATAATCTTTACTAATGATTGTTGAAATTAATATGATCTTAGAAACATTCATGCGTAAATATCATACAAGAAATGACAAAATTATGAAATGTTTTACGACGAAATGAAAATAGAAGTAACGAAACGTACGGGAGATATTTTTCTAAGAATTCTAAATCGCATTTTTTTCGAATTATGAATCACATTTTTTTTTCGAATTATGAATTGCTTTTTTTTGAATTGTACTGACAAACTCGATCGCTTAGTCACGTCCATCAAGATTTGAAAAGATAATGAAAAGAGAGATAATAGAATCACAATGAAAAGAAATAAAAATAGCTAGCGTGAAATGTAAATCTTTTGGAATATGACGAACACGTTCACATTGAAATGAGTTCAAAAAGTGATATCACTAGAACTGAAAGTGTTCTGCGAGTATTTCGTTCGCTCGGTTACGGTAAGATCGAAATGACCGTCGTCGTTTAGAAAAAGGTGTATTCAAGAAAGAAGAGTAGTCTAACCAAAGCGATCTACTTTTCCATTCTTTCTTCTCTAGCACGATAACATCCGATAGTACGTTTTGAAAAACTCATTCAGTTTAACTTCAAATATTCACATTTATGAAAGATTTTATATCGTTGAATCGAAACGATATCGGTTCAGGAATATATGTATGTAAGAATTTCGTCGTTTGATCTTCTTTGAGGAACTATCGTGTTTCGATTAATTTCCTTTAAAGAAAAAAACAAGTTGTCCTTTTTTTTTTTTCTTTTTTCTATAACAAGTTTATCTTTGACTAAACCTTCGGAAAACATGTATTAGATACTTAATATTAACATCGATTCACTTTCCCTTTTTCCTCGACAGTACTTCGGTAGTTGGTAAAGGGTAGAAGGGGATTCAACTTTCATTCTTTGCTAAAAGGACGAGGACCAAACGTAAACGCACAGGTGTTCCACATTGATAGCAAAGACTGGCACGAGGCCAATAAAGGCACCTATGCCTTCGCTTCCACCTTCTTTTCCTTCTCCTCCTTCTCTTCTTCCTCATCCACCATCTATTCTATTCGACCGGCTCGTCTTCTCCTTTGCCTTGCCTTGCCTTGCCTTATTTTACCTTGCATTGCCTTGCCCTACCTTGTCTTGCCACATTCAAGTCCCCGTATCCGAGTATCGATCTCTCGAGCTCTCGTGACTTTTCATTGAATTTCCATGCGCCACTTAAGCGCTCGCTCGACTCCTTCTTTCAATCCTTCTCCTTCTGTACCCTTTCTCTTTTTCTCTTTCCATCTTCTGCTACGTCAGAGAAAGAGAAAAAGAGAGAGAGAGAGAGAGAGAGAGAGAGAGAGAGAGAGAAAGAAAGAGATAAACGATGGACGTCGAAATATCGTCGAAAAAAAAAGGAAAAAAAAAAGTAAACTCATCTTCTTCGCGAGCGAACGAGCACGCTCTTTTGCGTTAAAAAGTCAAACCTTCAAACTTGTCTCCGCTTCCTTTCTATTTCAAATCCTAAACGTACCCTTTCGTGATAACGAAAGGTTACCACGAGGTGAGGCGACTTATTGCCGCTTAAACTTCGCTCGTTTAGTATCAGCTATCTTTTTCTCCTGGCTATTTTGAAAGTTTCGCGAAAGCTTAACCATAAAGAGTTAAAAGAGAGAAAGGAAATATATTTTCATGATGGAGAAAATGTACTATGGATGAAAGGAGAGAAAATTTATTTACATAGTATATTATTTACATAGTAATAAATAAACGAAGAAAAAGAAAAGCAAGGAGTGATAATTTTTTAATATCACGTTTAACGAAATACTTTGTACAGATGCATATACGTGGAATATCTTTGATATAAAATTTATTTTAAGGGATAAAATCGATATCTTATCGTTGAATCTATAAGGTCGATCATTCTTTCAATTCCTCTTTTTATTTATCTTGTGAAACGCGAGCTTTCTCTATTTCCGTATCATTCTGAAATATAAATTCATACATAAATGCATATATAAGTTATCACAAGAAAACACCTCTAGAATAATTTATCATTTGAAGGAGAAATTAATCGATGCCCGAATCCAAAATACGTAGGTACCTCATCTCGTAGGTAACATATAGAAGAGAGAAGGGAGATATTCATTGGGTAGGGGTGAATCAAGTCGCCTCGCGGCAGATTCATAATTCGAATTTGCTGTTATGCAATCACAATTATAATCTACGATTATGCAGCTCGCAAGTTGCGCGGCGCTTTGGAAGCTCGATTAGTCTTCCTCCGTTACTTGGGCGAAATTATAGGAGAGAACGTTACCAACGCTTTTGCCTCTCGCGAGAAAGGAGCTAACGCAAGAAGAGGAAGGAGTGGGTGATGGTAGTGCTTGTTGGGATGGTGTTGAAGGTGGGGTTGTTCAACGAGGTGGATTTCCAGCAATGCTGCAGTCAGCCCGGCTTACGGATAATCGCGACGACGTCGACGTCGGCGCCGAAGTCACCGCTGGAAAGTTAATTAAGCACGTTCCAATAAACTTCGGGCAACGAGCGCGACGCCGACAGAGACGACGAGTAACGAGGGAAAACGACCGCGGGTAGTAGTAGCTAGCTAGGTATATATCTGTCTGTCGGTCCGTAGAGATCGATGACGAAGGGAAAAGAGTCGACTGGAATGTCAAATTAAGTATCTCAACCCCCTGTATAAGTGTCAGCGAAATGCACCCTCTACCGAGATAGGACCGACATCTTTCATTAAAAGCTCACCGCGAACGCGAAAGATCGAGCGTACGTGCTTCTCATCGTCTACGGCGATCTTTACGACAAGGAGAATCTCCTTTACCGCTTCAACGGGATTACTTTTTATTACCTTATCACGAATTGCTAAGAAATTCCATAATTTTTTCTCTATTGTATCCTCAAAAGACAGATCTTCATTTATACATTATATATATATATATATATATATATATATATATATATATATATAAATTTTAATTACTAATTAATATAAGAATTGTATACAATCTCTTTCGAAATCGAATCGCTTTTGAAAACGTACCTTTCGTTTAATGTATTTTCGTCTTTAAGGAACTATCTATCGGAATAAGATAATTTAAATGCACGCTTATGCAATCCCAAAACAGAATTTTCTATTCTTAAGAAAAGAAAAAGATTACTGGCGCATCGATCAATTATTTTGCATTGATTTTACTCTAGCAATAGCTTGAACATTGTATTCAAAATGTAGTTGATTCTTTTGGATAGGAAAAAAGGAATGAGTAGTGATAGTGGTTGTGAATTCGCTCGATAATCGGAATAAGCACGAGTCGTGGACTGAATCGTTTCAACTTCGTTCCCCAAAGCAGGTAATTATTCTGATTCTTCGTTTTTACGAATAGCATCCATTCAACCGTGCGTCCCATTTGTCTCATAGAATACGAGAGAAGGATCGACAACGTTCGCCGATTTACGTCTGTAGAAGGTTTGATTTCGAATTAGGCACGACTCCATTCCAGTCGTTGATTCTTCGACTCTTTGAATTATCGACAATGCTTTCCTCCACCTACTTTTCCCCCTTCCTCTCAACGTTACAATCGACAAGATTCTTGCGCGCGCGAGGGTTTAAGGCCACCCCTCGATGAGCATTCGATTCTGATTCAGTCATTTCACTTTTCTTTTATTTCTCTCTCTCTCTCTCTCTCTCTCTCTATATATATATATATATATATATATATATATATATATATATATATATATATATATCTTCTCGAGCAGTCCTCATCTAACATGGCTATATAAGTATACGAATTCATGACCTCGTTTCGTCGTCCTTTAAAAACTCTCTTCTCGAAGAAAATGATAGAAAATGAAAGAACGATAAACTTTTCAACTTTTTCAAAACCATCGTCTGCTTTCATTGATTCAATTTTATGATAGTAAGAAAAAGAGAAAGAAAGAGAGAGAAAGAGAGAGAGAGAGAGAGAGAGAGAGAGAAAGAGAGAGAGAGAGAGAGAAAGATCGTTGAATAATGAAAAAAGTAATTAAAATATATAGCAGATGTCGTTTAAGAGCTTATTCGATGGCTTGCCGACCGCGTATCATGAAACAACAATTTCGTTAAAATCCAACATTTGTCTTTTATTACGATCGGTTTATAGATATAATGATAATTCCAAAATTGTCCATTGAATCGTAAAAGATATATAATTAATAAATATAAAATATAATATCGCCTCGTATATTAAATAAATGTATAGAATCGTAAATATCTACATAATTGATAAAAATTTTTTTATTCGGCTATAAACTTTTTCCATCTATACGTTATCGACTATATTCTCATGCCGACTATATTATTAATTTTTTAATAAAATGATCATTGTACATTAAGGATATCTTTAATAATCTATTATTAGAGTTTACCTTCTAATGGTAAATGATGATCTATTTTATTTCATGGGAAAAAATTTCAATGACATTTACAAATACTCTTTAAACTTTGTTGATAACTTTTGCATTGTTTTTGTTACATTCGTCTTTTCGTTCGAAAAGTCCTTAGATGCTTTCGAACAATACGTATCTCGTTCCTAGTGAATGGACAGATCGAACGAGGTGGCATAACGCCGAAAGGCTATGCGACTGCATCCGTTAGGTGAGGCCATTAAGGCATTGAGACCTTATCTCAATGAAGTCGACGGTATCGCTCGAAGAGAGTGGGACTCTACTTCTGGCTTTATCGAGTTGCTGCCTCGATAGGTGACAATCGAACCGAACCGACGTTAGAACGTCGACAAAGCCATGGTTCTTCGACGTATCGATGAATTTCTCGTCACGATTCGCACGAATGAAGAGAATTGTTTCAACGAAGAAATAATATCTTTTCTTCTTCTTAATAAAAGAACTCGAATGACGATTAGGAATAAACGTTAGAGATAGATATATTTAATATAAATCCATAAAAATGATAGTAAACTCTTTGAAATCGAGTATAAACATTTATGAAATAGAATGAATATAGATCGCGAAATAATGAATCGATTGAGAAAAATTAAATACGTATAATATGAAGTGTTCGTTTAAAAGAAAAAAAAAAAAAAAAAAATGCAAATCAATCGTAATATTAGCGAAACATTTTATTGGAAAAATTAAATGTATACGTTATACGCTTATCCAATGATTATGCAAAATTGTTAAATAGTTTTCATGTCAATTACATAATGTATCATACATAAAAAATTAAAAAGAATTTCCACATCGCATTTATCGACTATTGTCGCTTTTTAACAAATAAATATCAAAATATTTTATTCATATCAATAACCAAAATAACTTTATTCCATATTGAAAGAAATATAATCATTTCGAAGCCAAATTAAAATTTTTCAAAAAAAGAAAAAGAACAAAAAAGAAACTCGTTAAAAATATTACTTTCGTCTTAATAGTTTCAAGAAAAAAGAAAAAAGGAAAGAAAGAAAAACTTCTTCATCATTTTCATTACAAGATCGTTTCGTTCCTTTATAAGTCATAAAAAAGAAAAAAGAAAAAATGATCGAGAATAATCGTGAATTTGATGATAACTTAAAAAAAAAAAAAAAAAAAAAAAAAAAGAAAACAACAACAAAAAAAGTAGATCTATCGTATGTACGATAATGTATGAAGTCCTGTCAAAAGAAATAGAAGAATGAGTAGAAATGAGTCAATCTGATAAAGTGCACTGTCCCATGGCTCGTACGAGGATCGAATAGATATAACAATGTATGTTCTTATATACCTATACATGTGTATCTACACAGATATACATAGAGTATAGATTTCGATGAAATTATTATTTCAGTATAGGTCCATTTGTTTTTTGAGTATCGGAAGAAGATGACTAAAGGAGAGTGAGTAATATTTTCTGCTTGATGCGTTAGCGATGTGCATTCCCCGGGGAATTCAGTATGCCTCGCCCGGCCGTCGCTTGCACGCGAACGCAGCTTTCACGTAACAGAAACAATTCGCTTCTACCTTTCGGATATCCGACAGAGACTGCTTCGAAAGAGGTTGGAATGGGCATAGTGGTGGGGGGGGGCAGAGAGCGGGACGGGAATGGAGAGAGGTTCGATTAATTTCGCCCGGAGGAACGAACGGGTTTGATTTTCGAATGAAAGAAGCGCGAAAGGAGGGTGGCGATGGCTGCAAAGGAAATGACAGCTACGACCTTTCAACATGCAAACACAAGCTTCATTATCATCCCAAAGGTAATTAACTCGTGATATGCGATAAGCGTAAACGTTATGTAACGCAAAAAACTCTTTGACCTTACGTATTATATCGACATAATAACTGACTTTAAGTTACATTTCATAAATATAAAAATAATTTTAATATTCCTCTCCTTCTCTCTCTCTCTCTCTTTCTCTTTCTCTTTCTCTCTCTCTCTCTCTCTCTCTCTCTCTCTCTCTTTGTTCTCTCTTCATTGTTATCGATACTATTGATAGCTAAATGAAACTAAAGAAGATTGAAAAAAATATCAGGAAAGAATTTATTATTTAAAGAAAAGAATTAATATTCTGAGTTAATAGAAAAACTTACAAATTTAGAAAATCAAAAGAAATGAATTTCATAGACGTCTCTAATAGACCGAGAATAGAAGATCGATACGCTAAAAAAATAAAATAAGCTTTTTCATTTT